>NW_026526765.1:96866175-97048675 GCF_024362965.1 Panthera pardus
ATATCTGTTTTTAAACTTGACCAGATTATGTAGATTCTGAGACTCATCTATGTGCTTTATAGGAGTGTATTTTTATGTATATGTGGTTCAATACTTATTTCAACGCTATCAACCAAAAGGTGCTTTACATATCAGTAGGCAGTGAAATGATCTGAGTAGGAGGAGTCAGATTAAACATCAGAATTATGTATCATGATTGTGTGAAATTTCTCACTTCTCTCAGATCTCCAGGAACAGTTGGGTAAAATAGTGAATATAGGTTAATGTCCTTTACATTCTTTGCAGACTTAGTACCTATGAATCGAACTAGTTCTCTTTTGCTTCTAGTAAGAACTTTGGAGGTTTTGGCTTTCTTAGTGAAAGGGTTTTTTTAACCTTGTATATTTCTGTTAATAAACATGAATGGAGTATCTTCTCTATTCGAACATTTTGCTATGAGCTGCAGCAACTTAAAAAAATAAGCCATGGTTACAGATTTAAGGCACATCTTAAGAGTCCTATGGAAAAAAAAAAAAAAAAAGAGTCCTATGGAAATGGAAACCATAAACACAAGAGTACAGTAATATATGAGTAGAGCTGAATTGGAGGTTTGTATAAGAGGCCTTGGGTACTTGAGAGAAGGCATTACTATTGCTGCCAAATCTTCAGAGAAGAATCCTTTTATCTTGGATTATAATGCTAAATGTGTTCTCTAATATGATGTGTAGATGTGAAATTTCCACCAAGAAACAATTTGCCATTCCACATATGTCTCTGTCATACCAACACAGACTTGAATTGAGCTTTTTCTGAGAAGCATGTGCTTATATTTGTTTATATTTCTGGTGGTTCCACTTTTCTTCGTTGCATAAGCACCCTCGGGTACACCTGCATTATTTATCCCAGCAATTATAACATTAACTTTGACATAAATGGTTGCAAAGTGCTTAAGAATCTGGATCCGGAGACATAGTATACATAACCTTTTAAAAAATCTGACTTTTTTATTGTGTTTGTTTCAGAGAAAGATGGCTCTAGAAAAAAAATGTAACATTTGAGAGTTTCTTTAGGATTATTGCTCTTTTAATAGCTACCCACTCTTTTTCCCTAACCGAGGTTTTCATTATCCTAAACTTGTTCTGCCCCACCGAAACCCTCTCATATTTTTCTTGTTCTTTCCTTTTTCCCCTTTGAAACTTCTCTGCTTTGTGCCAAATGTCTGTGACTACTACTAGTTTAAAAAATCCCCTTTTGCTTCTGTAGAACTCAGGTAAAATGTTCCTATATGCATCTATTATCAGGAAGACTTATAAATAAGAACTAAAGAAGATTAAGAGGTAGTCTCAGATAATATGCAGTACGTTAAATTGGAGCCTTTAGAAGACAGTTCCTTTTTTGTGTTTTTCATTGGTTCTCAGTACCTATCATTTAACCAAATGCATCAAAACCAATTCAATGTGATCATTAAAAATATGTCAGGGGTATTTAGGAGAGGGAATTTTTAAAAACCAGTCCTCTAAATGATTGTGACAAATAACTATCCAGGTTTGAGAGCCACTTAAATTTATTAGTGTCTTTGCTAGTTGAAACTTAAATCTAGTGAGAATATACTATAGGGAAGGCAGAATTTTTGATGCCTCTCAAACCACAGATCAGCCATTGAAAGATGTATGCAAACATATACCATAGACTCCACAGATAGGTTTTACGACACAAGAATTTGAAACAGTAATTTTTAACTAGATGTCACAGTTACCTTTATTGGTTTCTTATTGCTGCTGTAATACATTACCAGAAACTGGGTAGCTTTTAACAATGCAAATTGATTATTCTCTTACAGTTCAGAAGTCCAAAATGGGCCTCACTGGGCTAAAATTAAGGTATCAGCATGGCCGTGTTCTTTCTGAAGGCTCTCAGAATCCTTTTTCTTGACTTTTCCCCACTCTTAGAGACTGCTCACATTCCTTGGCTCCATGGCCCCTTCCATCTTCCACAGAATGACTGATGGAGTTGTACTCACACTGTGGCACTCTAACACTGACTCTCCTTCATCCTTAACTTATCCTTACAAGACTTGTATGATGACCCTGGCCCACCTGGATAATCAGGAAAATCTCCCCATCTCAAAATCAGCTGATTAGCAACCTTAATTCCCCCTAATCATGCATGTTACATATTCATAGGTTCTATGGGGTAGGACTTGGATATCTTTGGGGGCCATTATTCTGTATACCACCTCACTTGTAGAACCTGTAAAGAGAAAAATGACTCAGATACTCATACCTCACCTGTGAGATGGCAGAGGAGAGGAAGGATAGGGCCATGGCATTCGTGGAGATAATTCTGATGGAAAACCAGAGCCCAGCACCACACATAAGCATGTCCTCTTTGATCTTGATATTGGTTGTACCATGGTGATCACTCACTATTATTTCTAGAATTCAGATGGAGCCCTGCTGTGGAGTTTATGACCAGCTGCCCAACCAAGCAATTCTTATTTGCAGCAGGCAGTTTTACTTAAACTCTAGTCATAACCACTCAAATTAAGAGAAATTCAAAATTTAAGATCAGTCATGTGAGAGTAAATTTTCTATATTTATATCTTCCTATTGTTACCTTTTTGATGTTTCTTTAAGTTAGAATTTTTATTTCAATATCTTACCAACTTTCATTTATGAGAATCAAAATTATGATAGTATTTCTCAGTGAAACATTGATTTATCTCAATAGATCATGAAAACATTTCAAATGACATGAAGTTTTTTTCAGTTTTTAAAATATTTTAGGGGCACCTGTGTGGCTTAGTTGGTTGAGTATCCGACTTCAGCTCAGGTTATGATCTCATGGTTCATGAGTTCGAGCCCCACATCAGGCTTGCTGCGGTCACCCTGTCAGCACAGAGCCCAGTTTGGATCCTCTATCTCCTCTCTTTGACCCTCCCCCACTTGCACTCTCCCAAAAATAAATACTTAAAAATAAATATTAAAATATTTAACTGTTTCCTATAAAATATCAAATATGACTTAGGCACAGATATAATTTAGGCACAAATAGCTCACTTGTGCTGTTAAGGCAACACAATTCAAAAGGTGTGTGTGTGTGTGTGTATTTTTTTTGTATTTCAGTGCTGTTTTTGGGGGAATGAATGAGAAACTACTGCCAGACATGGTGACATTTCCCATTCAAGGGCTGGAAGCTAAAAAGCTTTCGAAACTGAGTCACTGCATAAGCCTTTTGTGAAAAAAAAAAAATACTTATATTTTTTTAGAAATTATGCAAAAAAAAAACAAAAGAAATTATTGCCCAGGCTTAGCACTTGGGTAATTTTTACCTAATGCGTAAAAATAAAGTCATTATAACATGAAATGCATAAAAGTAATAATATGAAAAGTAAATTATAGGAAATGTCAAAATCAAATGTGGCTATTATTATGGGCTGGAGTAGGTTCAGGAAGAATTGTGTGGACAAATTGAGGCTTGAACTGAGCAATTTGTTGGGGGGTAGTATTTGATATTTCAAATCAGATGATTTACTGTGACTTAATTATGAAGAGCTAACAAGTGAGTTCTGTGTGCAAGACTGGCAAAAAATGAGGGGCACACTAAAATTTAGAATTGAAATACAGTATATTTGGAGGGCTGTGCTTTTAGACTTTTTAAAGGCTTGTGTTTTTTTTCATCAAAGTGTTTTAGGTGTAGGAATACCTGTTCTTAAAATGACAGTTTTCTGAAAAGACTCAACGCAAGAAGAGACAGAAAATTGTTTCATATCCTATAATTATACCACTGGAATTAGTTCTTTTTTTATGTGAAAGATAGTCAGAGCTAATCTTCTCAAAGCTTACTGGCTGTCTGACTTTGTGTTTAAACTAAATGATTGACTTAATTTGTCCTGTCATTGGGAGTGGAATGTGGAGAGGATCCCTAAGTGTCCACTGCTATCTCCTGGTGGAGTAAAGTCTAAAATGAGAGGAATAGTGGGCATAAATAATTTAATAAAGACAGAATAGGAGCTAAAGTTAGGCTTTGTTGTAAGTTGAGTGGAGAGTTAACTCAAGCAGCGGTGGATGGATGGATGGTAGGACTATATTCACGCCACAGGAAATCTTGGAATGACTTACCTATGACTTCTTTCCTGTTTTCATGATATCTTCTTCAATAAATTCAGAGAAAACAAGCAAAAGATACTACAACTCAATGATAAGGTAGGTGGGCAATATCCTGTGTAGAAATGGTACTATGTTCTTAAAGAATTGGATTTATTTCTGGACAGCGACCTTTTTAAAAGCAATACATCGTTCTCCATCCAACAAATGCCTGCCGTGGCCAATAATATGTTGGCATGTCCATTTTCAGCTTGTAGTACAAAATAAATGAAAGCCAAGGACATTACAATTGGGAGGGAAGAAGAACTATTATTTAAAAGGCTTTTAAATGATGTCACTATATATTCTTTTAACAACATCCTCTAAAAGCCTTTGAAAAAATAGTCCCTTCCTCCCTTAGTTGTTAACAAAGACTGTACTAGGGACTGTTCTTTAAAAGGCTGTTAAATGGTGATACTATATTTTTTAACATCAACATCATTTAGAAACCTTTTAGAGAACGGTCCTCTTCACCCACAACTAACAGAGAGGGGGGAAAAAGGACATGGGGGAAGGGATTACTTTTTAAAAGGCCTTTGGATGGTACTATCAATAAATACAGCAATATTGTTTTAAAAGCCCTTCTCCAATGGTGATTCAGCTTTTTGATATGTACTTCTAACCTGATGACCCTATGTTATCTGACAGATTGGTGTTTTAACGTTGACTGAAAACTCAATTTACTAATAATCCCAATAATGCCTTTATTGAACAGTTTAAAAATCAGTTTCACATATACAATCTCATTTTATCCTCACAAGAACTCAGTGAAACAGACAGGATATGTATAATTAGCTCCAATTTACAGAAAAGGAAAAACAAGCTAAGTGACATGATTTAGGTAAGGTCTCACTACCAGTGTATGGCTGAGTTGAAACTCCAACCCAGGTCCCTTACCATCTCGCCTAGTGTCCCATCCAGGTGCCTTAGGTTACCTTCATTGTTTTTTGTTGTTGTTTTTGTTTTTTTAAGTGATAGTCTGCATTGTTCTTTTCAACATGTTCAAATTCTAGGAGTTAATTCCTTATAACTAGAATAAAAGTGGGATTCTCTAATTTCAGTGCTGAAGATAGCTATGTCGATAGTAGAGGTTTTATTAACGCTGTAACACTGATGAAATACATATAAAATATCTCAGCATAGTAGTTAGTCTTCCTCTGATGTTATAGCATTCAGATTTCTCTTGAGATTCCTTTGCTTTTTGATGTGCTTATGAAATTATCACTTGAAATCCACTTACACATACCTAGTTTATTAGAGAACTGATATTTTAAGCATAATTCTAATCTCATTTTATTGATTTGCTTTCAAAAATTCTTTTGACTAAGGATACTGATTCACAATTAAGATCATATTTAAGGTAGTTTACTCAATTATTAATCATCTTTGGAAAGAAATAATAAATACTGGTTCTGCCACTTCCTGTAGTTCTCTGAAGGTGAGAAAAAAAATCTCCCACCAGTTTGCACGCTGATCTTTTTTTTTTTCCTTTTATCATAAGGAGTACTTTGTATTTATTAAGAAAGGAATTGTAGCTTATTGCTTGACAGAAATGACACTTAAAAATATTAAATTCCAATCTTAGTCCTGCCACTATTTTTTTCACTTGTGCAAATAAACATTAACTTTAATAATAATTAAAGAGCACTTTTATCTACAAAATACTTACATATGCAGTAACTGACTATATCTTTTTTTTTTTTTTTTTGAGAGAGAGAGGAAGAAAGAACAATCAGGGGAGAGGGAGAGGGAGAAAGGGAATCTTAAGAAGGCTCCATGCCCAGCGCAGAGCCTGTTGTAGAACTCAAACCCACAAATGGTGAGATCATGACCTAAGCCGAAATCATGAGTCTGACGCTCAACCGACTGAGCCATCCAGGCACCCCTCTCACTGTGTCCTTTTAAAATCTAATGAGTTAGGTAGTGTTACCCTTTATTTTGCAAATTCAAGCCCAGAGAAGCTAAATGATTTTCTTCTCATCAAGTAACTTGAAGGTCTTCTAACTTAAAATCGAGTGTTTTCTTTCTTAACTACTGCTAACCATAACTCTGCTTGACAATAAGTCATAGCCTTTGTTGCTTCTGAAGAAAAATGGTTCACATGCCAAAAATAGGTATAAGCTGACAATACATGAGCCAGTGCCATCTAGACCCTAATCCCAGGATTTGATCCAGAAAAATTCATAGTCAAGTTCCTTTCATGAAGAGAAGGGTGGCTCATCAGGGGGCTTTGCTACCACAGACGTGAACTCCAAAGACTCTTGGATTCCTGCGTCATAAATCAAGTTTTCCTTCCCATTTCTACTTCCTCGCTGAAGAATTTAAAATATTTATGCACAGATCAGAAAAAAAAATGTGTGTGTGTGTTCTTAGGTCTCAAAGGACTATTTCCCATCCTCACCCTGTGTCAGGAATTCCTCAGCAACTTATAGTATGTGTGGCATCTGTGATGTGAAAGGATGCTTTCTACCTCCATCAGATTTGGAGACGGGGTTCCTAGAGGGACCTGTTATTTAAAATTAAAGTAGCCATAATAAAACTGTCTTTCCAATTTGTACATCAACTAAGACGTACTTCTTTTCCTTCCTCTAGGACTTCATCTAGATGAGATCCATATCCCTCTGTCCCCTAAGTTACAGTTCATTTAAGTGGAAGTAGCATGGCCAATGTGTAGATGGAGTGGTCCCTCTGTAAACTATGTAGAAGAGCTACTAATTTCTCTCACGTACTTTTACAAAGTAATATTATATAGCGTAGTTTCTCTCTGAGAACCACCATTTCTGTCTCAGTGTCCTACTGGAAGCATTCTCAGCATGACCTCACTCATAATGCTCTATAATTCTGTCTTTGACAAAATCACTTATTACCAGCAAGATTATTTGCGTGAGGCTCCCAAGTGTTACTTCTAGGTCATTCCCTTGTCATCCTCATACTCCTTCCTGTTTTGACCTCCATCCCATCGTACCTTCTTCCCTTCCTCGTCATTCTCATCTTGGAATCTCTTAATCACTACCCGTGTTCAGTGAAGATCTTGGCATCTTACGTATAATTTCTCCAGCCCACCATTATCTGGGAGATCTCCATGTACATCTTAACAACCTGTACAGCTGTAACCTCACAGCATGTTCATCTGTTCAGTTCTGGTAACTTTCACCCGTACTAGATTTCAGCCCTACACACTCTTTCAGTACTTTCAACTCTGAAATCTTGTCTTACCTCCTTACTTGTTCCTGTCATGTTTCTCAGGCCCTTCACTCCTTTGGATTTTTTTTATGTTGGGCCTAGGTTTATAACAACCTGAAAGATAAGTAGCAGTTTCCCCATTTCACAGATGTGAAAATTGAGATCTAGAGCATAATTTTTCCAGTGTCATAGGGTTAAGTAAGAGTTGTTAGGCTGCACAGCCAGAGTTTCAGCTCAAGTCGATCTGGCTTCAAAACCTGGCACTTTCCACCAGTTTGCTGAGCACATAGGGGGTTGAGCACTTTAGGAAAATGATTTTTCACTCTAGGAAAATGTGTGGTGCAGATTGGAGTATAATAAATCTAAAGAAAAGGAGACCGAGGAGCCTGGGTAGCTCAGTCGGTTAAGCATACAACTCTTGATTTTGGCTCAGGTCATAATCTCACGGTTTGTGGGTTTGAGCCCCGTGTTGGACTCTGTGCTGACATTGTGGTGCCTCCTTGCGATTCCCTCTCCCTCTCCCTCTCTCTCTCTCTCTCTCTCTCTCTCTCTCTCTCTCTATCTCTATCTCTCTCTATATATATCTCTCAAAATAAATAAACTTAAAAAATAAAGACAAGGAGACCAAGTTGAATGGACAAGCAGAAATAAGAGAGGAAAAGATTAGGAAGGACACCAAATTGTAAATTATGGTTAAATCTGAGGGGGATTTTATTTATTTGTCCACATAGTTTGAAATTATTTTCAATAAACTTACATTACTTTTGCTATTTTATATAAATGTTTTAAAAAATGCTTTAAGTGTGAATGATAACCTGACCTAAGCTGGTGATAGATGGACAGGAAAGAAGGAAATGAAAACAAGGGACTTCAAACTTGTCAACTAATTGCTGGAAATAAAGAAGGTATTGAAAATAATTCAAGGTTCTGAGCTTGTTTACAATGGAAGAGGGCACTAACATTTTCTTTTTTATATTATGTCATTGATATTATCAGAGAAAGGAACAGAACTATTAAGATCATACAATTATCATATCTGTTAGATAACACAACACATAATTGTTTTGTACTTATGTAAAATCTGGTTCTAATGAAATTTATTGTAACCAATTATTGTAACCATTTTTGCTAAACACTTTGAAAACACTTAGCACCCTTAAACCAAAAGTAAGAAAGGAAATTAAAAAAAAAAAAAAGCAGAACATACCTAAGAATAGAATAACATGTCTTTATCCATGGTTCTGGAACTATTTTTTCATGAAAGTGGTAAGTAAAAGAACATGAGCATCATTCTGGATTTCAGATTTATAAAAAGCATTAAATGTATTGACAGTGAAGCTTATGGATTTACCTTTGAAGAGGAGAAAGAGTGGGATATTATTAGAAAGTAATTTCCCCTTCATCTCAACATCCATATGAACTGAATGCATCCTATAATAGGGGGTCAGCAGACTTTTTTTGTAACAGGCCAGATAGTAAATATTTTCAGCTTCGCAAGCCACAGCCCCTCAGCTCTACCACTGGAGTACAAAGCAGGCATAGACAATATATAAATGAAGGAATATGACTGTGTTCCAATGACAGTGGACTGGATTTGGTCCAACGGTTGAGTTTGCTAATGTCTGCTTAACACCATGCATGAAGTAAGATACTCATTAAATGTTTGTTGACAATGTATTCAGATATTTCTGCAAATATATTTTTTATAATATATATTGATTATTACCAAAATAAAAGGTAAAAAGGTCTCGTTTTTAATAATATATACTGATTGTAAAATAAAATATGAGAAATGAACATGATTACTTTCTAGAATACCTAAATTTACATATGTAAGGAGGAGGTTAGCTTTAGGCTTATAAACCATTTATTTAAAGTAATATTTGATGGGGGCACCTGGGTGGCTCACTAGGCTAAGCATCTGACTCTTGGTTTCAGCTCAGGTCATGATCTCATGGTTCATGGGTTCCAGCCCTGCATCAGGCACTGTGCTGACTGTGCAGAGCCTGCTTGGGATTCTCTCTCTCTTTCCCTCCCTCTCAAAATAGATAAATGAAACTTTAAAAAAAAAATCAGTATTTTATGGAAGATAGACATGTATTTCCTTGAGTTATGTTTATAGTTAGTGCTAAGAGTTAAGGAAATTTGTCCTCCCCCCCTTTTTTTTTTATCTATACTAGGTAATTGTGTCAATACTTTGGGTTAAAGGTAAAATAGACTCACTTTCTACAGTTTACTGGGTAAATAAAACAATACTATAGCTTTCTGCATTACAGCTCTTATCACATGAGACATTGGTTAAAATACTAATTTTAAACGTGAAACTGTATCTCTGTTGTACCTATTTTCTGGTCATTTTTATAAATTGTACATCTAAATAGATGCAGCTATAAAATAAGCCAAACAAAACAGAGTATTTTATATACTACAGATCTTCATATTTTTGAAGTCCAAAAACAGAATAGATTGATAATACTTAAAAATGATTAAGTGACTAAGTGTGGATTAAAGCATAAAAAGCTGAAAAACATTGTTTTATAAAGCTTTACATGGAAGTGTTATCTTTGAAATAGTAATGCAAATGTTGAACAAGGTTTATTCTTAGGCACTTACTTGATATTCTGTGTTTTATTTTTCAATTCTCATTTAAATTTTATAATTCAATCATTTTGAACGGCTATGTTCAAAAGAAGTTTTACAACTTTAATCTTAATAATCTCAAAAAAAAGCAGACATGCTATGTCATAAAATAACTATTAGTGACTAGTTTGTATCCTATAAATCTAACTTGAGTTGATAATATGGTCCATTACCAGCTAACTGCACAGAGTATTTTTCATTTTACACTCTTCAGTTACTTTTTAGTGAAGTGTTAAAAAATATGAAGCTTTTCTCCTCTCTAAAATTGCACGCTGTCTGTCTGTTATTAGGGAGATAACAGCTCTTATAAATGTTTCAGTAAGCGCTAAGTAGACAGTTATGTGCACTCTCATTCCACGCTTATTTGCTTACTGTAATAAACTGATAAAATATGTGTGGTTTGTCTCTGTGTATCTACAGGCATCATGAGTCACATAGATTTCCTTTAGAAATAATGTTGTGTCTGCAGAATTGATTGGTTATTTTCATAAACCATCTAAAAAGTACACAAACGACTTTTATTATTTAAACATATGCTGTGTAAAGATTTGTAGAGGATTATCTCATTGTTACTTGATGCTTTTTGTTCTGTTAACTCTAGAAGGAGGCTTTTTATTTTAGAGTTATTACAGTTACTGAACTAATTACCGCCTCAAGAATCGTAGTGAAGATAACCCATATCATTTCCTTATGATACAGCTAGCTTTTTAATTTTTTGAACATTATAGTTAAATAATTAAATCAGAACTAATGTTTTCAAATATTGTATTTTATAGGATCCTGCATTTGTAAGTTTTTTTAAGTTTTAATATTTAATGGGAAGTAATGCTTTTACCTTAAACTAGATATTCTGCAAATGATTGATTGTTTCATAGAAGTCCTTCTAATTAATAAGTTGTTCTTTTGTGTGCCTTTTGGAAATACGGTATTTTTTTATTTGTTTACAATTACACATACATATAATAGAAAATTTCTAGTCAAGTGTTATCCTGAAACCAACAAATATTAATATTGGTAACCTCCACTTATCACCACAGTGTGCTCCAATAAGACTGTTGTATTTGTAGGAACAGTGTTATAATTGAGCACTCAGCATCAAATAAAGTATACTTAGGACCAACACTAGGGGTACATTATCCGCAAACCTCTGTAATCATTTAAAATAGTAAACTTATGCTTTGAGTTCTGAAAATGGGTAAAATTATGCTTTATACATTGAACATAAAAGTGGGGAATAAATGGGGAGACAGATAATAAACATAACAATAAGCAAATTATGTAGTGTTAGATATTAAGTAGCTGTGGAAAAAAGAAAAAGGGGAATCAGATGGGAGAAATGCAAATGGGTTAAGCCTCATTAAGAAGGTAACATTTGAGCAAATATCAGTCACAACTGAGTCATTGTGAGTATCTGGAGGAAGGGCATTCCAGAAAGAGGGAACCAATGCCAAGGGCCTATGGTAGGAGCATTACTGGTGTGTGCAAGGAATAGCAAGGAAATCAGGGCAGCTTGAGTGGAGTGAGTCATGGGTTCAACAGTAATAGGAAATCAGGTCGAAGAAACAATGGGACCAAGCCAAAAGGGATCTTAAAGGCCTTTATAAGGATTTTTGGTTTTTAAAGTTCAGTGAAATTGGGAGCCATTGGAAGATTTTGACCAGAGGGGTGACATATTTGTAACTTTAACTGATTCGTTCTGGCTGTTGTCTTCAGTCTGTGCTCAGTAGGGTAGAAGAGTAGAAACAGGGAGACCAATTAGAAGGTTTTTGGAATAATCCAGATGTGAGATGGTGGTAGATCAGACCAGGATGGTAACAGTAGAGGGAATGACAAGTGGTCAGATTTTACATAGTTCATTCAGGTAATTATGGATTTCTCCCCAGTCCTTCCCTCAGGTGCCAGCTATGACTTTTATATTTTCTTAGTGTACTAAGCTTATTGCTGTCATGGCATTTATCACATGATTTGTTGATTTACTTAGATTTCCTCAGCTAAACAATAAACTCCTTGGGGACTGGTTTACTCTGTCTTTGTCTCTGTATCATAGTCCTTAGTATAGTGGTTGGCACAACTCGATAAATTCAGTTGAAAGAGCGAGTAAGTTAATGATGAGTGGTTACTTTGCATTTGAAATAGTGATGATCTCATTGGGCAGGGGGCCTTGGAATACTCAATTCTTGGACAAGACCACCTTTCTCCCCAAGATGCCCATGGGACATATAGAGTCAGAGAAGAGAGAAAGGCAACATGATACCTTATTATTAGCAGGGGCTTTGCTCTTAACTTCAGTGTAGAGCTCCAGTGAATTAGGATGGTCACATCAAGGACTCCTCTTTTCTGTTGAAGATAGGACTAAGTAGTCTTGAACCAAAGCAAGTTCTTAGATTGAACTATATGAGTTGCTGATTCAACTGTTTCGACCTGTAGAGTTGGTAGATTTGTATGGTTCAAGCTATTATAGGGCATACCTGAGTCTCTGATCTCTCCATTCCATATCAACCAGGGCTTTAGGAAAAGGGGCAAGAGAGCACATTCTCCCATTAGAAGTTTATTCCCTGCTCCCTTGAATAGCATCATGAAATCTGACTAATCCTGACCAGTAGTTGGTTGGGAAGTTAAAAGATTGAAACCCAATTTGAACTAGCTTAAGCAAAAAAAAAAAAAAAAAAAAAAAGTTACAGGAAGGAACGCTAGAGTATTTCACAAAACAACAAGCTTCAGCAAGGGTTGGAATGTGTCAGATTCAAGAACTATAAAGACCAGAGATACCAGCAGGACACTCTGTCTCTCAACTATGCTTTTCTTAGATACTGCTTTATTTCTTGCTGAACAGTATGGCAGGAAATATGACCACAAACATTAGAGTTTTAAATCTCAAAATTTTACCTCTTGAGAGAAACAGGTTTGACTTACCAGGTCCTGAATCCAAAAATCTTGGGAAAGGAACGCATTGAGCCAGGTGTCTATTCCTGAACCAATTAATTGTGATCAGGTCTCGAGGTGGCATAAGAACATGCGAGCTCCTTAAAGAACTGATTGTGGCAAGGCTCTTGGGAGATGGTAGGGTGTGTTAAGCAGACAATCCCATACATAATCCTACAGGGTAAAAACACTAAGCAGAAAGCTCCCTCAAAGGACCACGACATTAGTCATGACCTAGATAAAAGCAACCCTGAAACATTTTAATTAGTCTTTAGTGTCATAGAACTTACTTGACATCTTGTTGTCAGCTGTCAGAACACATCTTGATACCTAGGAAATTCATAGAAACAATCAAATCATAGCATGGACTTTCACAAATCAAAGTCAGAAGAAAAACGTAGTTTCTACTTTGTAGAGTAGTATTTTCTTTAGCAAAGCCACTACCTCATATGGTGCTACTCTGCCATATTCCAAAAAGGCACCCTTGAATGTAAGTTGGATTTTTAGCCTGTGTCTACCCCTCAGTCAGCTGCTACTACACATCTCTTTATGATAGTTGTACTAAAAATGAATTTAGCTATTTGGAGTTAAGTGAATCTGGGAAATGTTGAGTGATCAAAACAAAATGGGTATCAAGAACTGTGAAGGACATGAGGTGTTACCCTACTTGCAAGCAAACAAGTTGCTAAGACAATTTTATGGATACTGGTAAAAGACATGAGACTCCTGTGTCAAAGAAAAGGGGCAGTGTATTACTCACAGCAATAGTAGTAGCGAGAGTAACCTCATTTGCGCGACTTCTCTGAGCCCCAGTTCCCACAGGGTGATATGATGAAGGCCAAGTGATGACACTACATGCAGTCTTTTGCTTTACAGGAGAGGAACCTTTACAGAAGATATAAAGAGCTGTTAGCAAATCTGTCCAAACTTTGCTCCAGAGTAAGGCATTTTCCTGTTTCCAAAGGCTGTTTGCTATACAAACATCCTTGAAAAGATTTTGAACAGCCAGATTAACACCTTTGCTCAGAACACGTTCACAAACATGGGAGACTATGGAGAATTATTTCCCAACAAGAGAAGGGAAGGGAGGGGGAAATATGTAACATCTGTGCCCCTAGATCCTGGGCCAGCAGACTTTTCCTGTAAAGGGTGCAGATAGTAAATATGTATGTAAATAGTAAGTATGTAAGTATTCAGCTCTACCATTGCAGAGCAAAAAAGCAGCCATCGACAATATGTAAATGAATGAGTATGGCTGTGTTCCATACAGACTTGATAAAACAGGAAGTAGGCCACATGTGACTTGTGGGCTACAATGTGCCAACCCTTACCCAAGATGATCTGTTTTATTCATACTCCTTAAGTATCTGCCTGTTTTCTTAAACGTAAGCCTTCGTTTTCACAGCCCAGATCTAGGTCTTTCTGTAATTTATTATCTTTTATCTTTTATTTTGTATGTTTAGTAAGATTATTGATATTTATAAAATATGAAGTCAGAAAAGCCATTCTCAGTGTTTAGCATCTTAGAATAGAAGCAGCCACAGATCATATATGTTTCTGGAATATAGATAACTGATATACAAAATATTGAACTAAAATCTTATTTTCCCATCAGGATTAATTGTATTGCATATGGAAATTCTTGAAGGATTTATGGAACCTACTGGTTTTACTCAACAAAATATCACCTATGTAATTCATCTAGATAGTGGAGGGAAATAGACTTTATATGATCTGTATGAACTTAGAAAATTCGTTAAAAAGAAAAAAAATGAAACTTCCAGTTAGCCCTTGTCTGTAGTTAAAAACTACGTATTATTACCACAAAGTGCCATTTATGAGGCTGCTTATATTGGGAAGAGAACATAGACCTCTGTGTATTATCACAGATAACCTTTGAGAATTGTCACAGAGGACCTTTTTTAGATGTTGAATTTATTAGTGCTTCTTAAACTTGATTTGAGTGTGGATAGAATGAGTGGAGAAAAGTATGTATTTATTTCTTTGTACATCCATTAACATCTTTTTAATGACTATAATAAAGGTGCAGAATTTTGAGACAGGGTAGGAAAAAAAAAATATTTGTACCGTGTTTCCCAGGGTAAGACTGAGAGAGAATGAATAAACCAGCCAAGACATGTTGATAATCTTATGTGACTTAGGGTATAAAGCTCCTTATATTTCTGAGCACCTTATATTATGTTTAAGTGCAGATTCCTAGCTGTGTGTAAACCAAACTCCTGCTTCTGTTCTGCTTTTCTCCTACTGCTCCACACTTGCCTCTCTCCAACTTTCAACTTTGTTTTGTCATATTATGTGTTGCTCAAACTTTAATGAATTTTCACAGATGAAAAACTGACTGCATCAACATGTATTTAATGATTTAATGAGACTTGTGTCTCTGCAACAATGAAGAAAATAAAATAAGAATTACCAGTATGTTTCCAGTATGTTATTATGTAATTGATGGAATAAACATGAGATACTGAAAACTATAATTATCCAGATAAAGGCTTGTGTTTAAGGTTGATTATTGTAGCCTCAATGACATGGGAATTTAAGATTTTTGCAGATTATAAATTTATAAATATGAGATATATATATATATATATATACACACACACACACACACACACACACACACACACATACACTAGTGCAAGCATACACACACAAATTCTTTGATCTCTTTGCTTATTTTTATGATGTTCATTATATCTGTAAATGAATGTTCCCTGCTAGGGATTGCTGTCTTGGGTTATGCTGATAAACTCTCTAGAATTTGTAAAGAAAATAGAACTTAGAGTGAGCATTGAAACAGAAGAGTTTTGAAAATGATTTTTTTAAGTGTATTTATTTATTTTGAGAGAGAGAGGAGAGAACCAGAGGGGGAGGGGCAGAAAGACGGGGGGACAGACGATATGAAGTGGGCTCTGTGCTGACAGCACAGAGCCCGATGCGGGGCTCTTGCTCAGTAACTGCGAGATCATGACCTGAGCTGGAGTTGGATGCTTAACTGACTGAGCCACGCAGGTGCCCCTGAAAATAATCTTTTTATGTGGAAAAGAACCTCAGCTTAGAAGAAGTGTTTTGAAAACTTAAAATGCTAGATTGCTATCATCATCAAAAGGCCAAAACAGAATGCATAGGCCAGTTGCCCCATTATTTTATATAGCCAAAATTTTAAATCCACTCAATTATTTGTTGTATTTTATAAACAAACTCTTTTGTGCATTTTTAAGATGATTATTTTAAGTTGCTCACTCTTACAAATTGAGCTTTTGGACAAGGAGTGCTATATTCTAATGATGCTTAGAAGACACTGCCCATCATTTTGTATATATGATATTTAACTCTTGGATTTTTGTTGATGAATCTTAAATTACTAATATTAAGTTTTAATTTCGTCAGGTATCAGTGGCATGATGAACATATTGAATAGGTTAATATGTACTCACAATTATAATAGAAAGCCTAGGTTGGGAGAGTGCACTTGTTAGGAAAAAATCTTGATTAGGCCTATTTAATTACAAATTGATTTTTTTAAAAAGCTAGCCCATGTCAGGTCAAGCCACATGCAGTACTTTGACTTTGAATGGAAAGATAGCCATCACATGATTTTAGAAAGGACTGTGTTTATTCATTTAATATGCTCCTCTGATTTCACTCAGGATTGTAGGGAGAATTTAACTAAAAGAGGCTAAAATTCAACGGAAGGATATAAACAGATAATTAGCCAAGAAAATACTATTGGGGGGGGGGGAGGGAGTGATAAAGGACACTTTGTTTTGCCAAATAATTGAATCATAATGTAGGACTGTAAGAAATAAAACAATGTGGTACTGGTTTAACAGCTCGATCAGGGCCAAAAATGTCTCCAAATATGTAAATAATCAGAACATTTGCATTGACAGGTCACTGAGGAAAAGGTAATCATTAAATCATGTACAGACAATTGGTTCAGTATTTGGACCAAAAAAATTAAATTTAGAGGTCAATACATTTAAAACAGTATCACACGAATTAAAAATTGCAACCATGAAAGGTCTAGAAGAAACTGTAAGTGAATAGTTATCTGAGCTCAAAGTAGGGAAAAACTTTTTAATTATTAAAGCAAAGGAAGAAACCACCTTGAATGAGGTTATAGTCTTCATTTTACAGTGAAAGAAATGCAAGGTGAAAAAAGTTCAAGGAGTTGAGATTGGAAATTTTTGGTAGGTGATACCATCTTCAAAAACCTGAGAAAATCAACTGACAAATTACTAAAACTAAAGAAAATAAGCAAGATGCCCAAATATAGTTTACGTAGGGAAAAAACTAACAAAAAAGTTTATAAATTCTAAAAAAAAATTGTATATATGACAGACAGCTTATTCTCTTCTTTTTTTTAATTAATTTTTTTTTAAATTTACATCCACATTAGCATATAGTGCAGTAATGATTTCAGGAGTAGAATCCAGTGATTCATCCCCTACACATAACACCCAGTGCTCATCTCACCACGTGTCTTTAATGCCCCATGCCCATATATTAGGTATATATTGTCAAAATATTTTAATATATGTTGAGTATAGAAAAATTTTAATGCTGTTTTGGAGGCATTTTCTTTACATTTTTATATAATTTCTGATTTAATATCTGTGAGTATGATATTTGTTATCGTGGTTTATGTAATACTTAAGGGAAAATAGGAGTTAATATCCTACAATTTTCAAAGAGAATAACTATATTTACTAATTCATCTTTCTTTGTTTTTCCAATGTGCAATAGGTCAGTACTCCTGTCTTTGTACCAGTGAAAACTCATGTGCTGCTTCATCGAATGAGTGGAAAAGGACTAGCTGCCCATTATTTCTTTCCAAGGCAACCTTGTATTTTTGGTGATAAGATGGTCTCTGTACAAATAACATTGAATAATACTACTGATCGAAAGATAGAAAATATCCACGTAGGCGGGAAAAGACTTCCCGTAGGCATGCAAATGCATGTTTTTAATACAATAGGTAAATATTAATTCTCATTTAAAACTTTATATTTGATAATTAAATACATTTTATTTTTTTTAATTTTTTTTTTAATATATGAAATTTATTGTCAAATTGGTTTCCATACAACACCCAGTGCTCATCCCAAAAGGTGCCCTCCTCAATACCCCTCACCCACCCTCCCCTCCCTCCCACCCCCCATCAACCCTCAGTTTGTTCTCAGTTTTTACATTTATTTTAAAAGTAAAGTAGAATACATATTATTTTATTGACTATATTTGTCAGCATAGTCAGTTTACGTTTGTGTCCTTTTTTAAACTGAATTTATTATACAAAATGAATGCACTTCTTTGCCCTTAGTGAATTGGGTGCCAGCAGTGGTAACATGTATGTACCAGTACTGATGAAAGGATGGATCTCAAGAATCAAAATTGCCTCTCATTTTACCTGTCTTCATCACCTTCCCTCTGTTTCTCTTCCTGGCCAACTTCATTCCCTGCCTGAGTTTAGTCTGCCTTTTTGAGTCATAGCTCCCCTTCCCTGTTTCCTTTTACATTCCATAAATTGCAAAGTGAGGAGAGCAAAGGCTGAGAGGACTTATACTATTCTGTTTGTCTTCCTTTCCAGGTATACAGTGTAAAGTAGCCCATAGTAGGGGCACCAGGGTGGCTCAGTCGGTTAAGCGTCCAACTCTTCATTTCAGCTCAGGTCATGATCTCACGGTTTGTGAGATTAAGCCCTGTCTCAGGGTCTGTGCTGACAGCACAGAGCCTGCTTGGGATTTTCTCTCTCTCTCTCTCTCTCTCTCTCTCTCTCTCTCTCTCTCTCTGCCTATCCATTGAGCGTACACACTCTGTCAATCTCAAAATAAATAAATTAACTTAAAAAAAATAGTCGATAGTATATTACTAGTATTTATACACCTCATGTTTTAAAATATTTTTAATCTTTTGCTACCATTTAGAAATCAAGATGTTTTGAGGTGCCTGGCTGATGCAGTCATTTAAGCATCCGACTTTGGCTGAGGTCATGATCTCATAGTTCATGAGTTCAAGCCCTGCTTCAGGTTCACTCAAACCATGCTTCAGACTCTGCACTCTCTCTCCCGGTCTCCCTCCGTCTCTCTCATAAACAAATAAATAAGAAGAAACTCTTTAAAAAGAAAAGAATTTTAAAAAATAGAAATCAAGATGTTTTTAAATTAAAAAACAAACCCAAAAACCTCACTTTTCTTGGAAAAAAGCACAAGATCTGGCAGTATTGTGCCTTTATTCCAACATACAACAGCACCAGTTGGTGTAGAGGAGGCTGCCCTTAGATGCAACCTGTGCCTTCCACCTGATCTCTGTGCTCATTGTATCACACTGTCTCACCAACTGTCATCTTCTTCCATTTTTTAAGTATTTTGCCAGAAATAATACTTTAAAAAAAATTAAATGTAACAATTGTGTGTTATTTTGAGTTTAAAGATTATAATTAATGTTTACCTCTATTTTTTCTGTTTGATGTAAGTGAAAACAGTCCTAGAGTTTCATTGGGAGAAACTTCAGGCAATAATATCAATTAAAACTGATAGAAGGTTTCTGTCATTGAATCCTGGAAATACTACTATCCAGTTCCAGATAGTTCCTTTTTGTAATACTTTAGGTGCTCAAAGCCTTTTAAGCAGGGAACTGTGCCTTCTTCTACTCATTATTTCAAGTAACTATTCTGTTTTTCTTCATCTTCACCTGAGCTTTTTGACACTGTTGAATTCTCTCCTGTAAGTTTTCATGAGTCATTCAGCAAAGGAAGTCATATATTGTGTTATATTTTTACACAAAGGAATAAAACAATTCCTAACAGATGACATATGGTAGATGTTTATAAGCAACCAAAGTAGAGTTAAAGTGACTTGATTTCATAACCCACTTAATACTTTTAAAAATAATTTGGTAATTAAGGCACAATTTAATGAATACAGAGTATCCTGATTTTTATTTAATTATTTTGTGAAGTCATTACATTGCCAAGGAGTTCTAAAATATCCCAGTTTGTGTTCTTTTTTTATTGCTTAAAATCCAACATTTTTTACCTAGTTAAAAAATTAGTTTAGTTGTAAGAAATGTCAAGCAGCTGATAAATGAATTGTCTGAAGGTTGAAAATGTTATTCAAAGGTTAAAACAGTAGAACAGTATTAACATTTCTTTGAGTTGGCATAATGAGTTGATGAGTTGACCTTTTATTGGCCTATGTAGAATAGAAGAAATAAATATAATAAATTTCATAGTATGGCCTTAACACAGAAATAAAATATGAATGTATACCATTGCCTCAGTACTAGCCATAGGCTTTTCTTTTCTTTTCTTTTCTTTCTTTTCTTTTCTTTTCTTTTTTCTTTTCTTAGGCAGATTTTTATGACCATAGTGTTTTATTCCTTTTGTTGGCATTTTATTGAAACCCTCAAGAAACAGAGTTCTTTCCTGTGCAGTAACACTACCTAGTCTCTTATCAATAGATGACAGTAGAGTTACAGAGTATATCTTAATTAGTCCTCCAAAAACATCTTAATGCAACAAAGAAAAAATACTGTATTTTAATCTTTTTGTGAAATGAGGAAACCGAAATACTTATTTAATAAGCACATATGCATATGTTAAGGAGTCCAGCAGCTTTCTTATTTATCACCAATCTGTTTCCTTTTTGTCTATAATATACAGTGACTTTTGTCTGGATTTTGCCCTGCCTTTAGCATGAAACTGTATTCTCTACAAGAGTATTAGGAATAATGTGCCATGCCATTTTTCCCAAAGAGACCAAGTACCTAAGAGATTTAAAACACACACACACACACACACGCACACACACATGCACACGCACACGCACAACACACACACACACACACACACACGCCTTAAGCTGTAAGCACTATATTCACTGGCTTTATGTTAACAATTGACAAGTTTGAGCGTAGCTAATATTTTACTAGTTATTGTACAAGTGTCACATCAAAGTCTCTGCCAGCCTGTGTGATTTCTTTTTCCATTATTAATAGTATGGTATAATAAAGCCCATGTTTTTCAGCCATTTCTGTATAACCCTTTTGTGTATATAGCACTGATTCAGAAGCTGTATCCAAATACAGATGCCTAATTGAGTAAACTTTCCCAGTGTAGTAGGCTTCAAATAATATAAATCCATTATATGAATAATTTTATGCTGATCACTTTGCTCTTGAAGCATTCATGTAATAAAACATGCCATTGATCATGAGCTGTCCTCCAGAATTAGTGTGGGGCTAAGCTCACAGTTAATTATCTTAAGAATGAAGATGGTACCAAACTGAGTCAAAGGGCTATCAACAAGGCATCTTGAGAACTGTCACTTTGTCAAACGAAATACAAGGATACATGATGTAAAGAGATTTAAATCATGAATACCATCATGTTTTGGAGATGACAGCATTTGCTACCAATGTGTCAGCTGCAAAAAGACCAAACCCCAGTATATCTATGGGGGAAGAAAGCATTAAGGATTTACTCATCATAAAAAATATGACTAATCAGGGGCAACTGGGTGGCTCAGTCAGTTGAGCGTCCGACCTCAGCTCAGGTCATGATCTCACAGTCTGTGAGTTCGAGCCCCACACCGGGCTCTGTGCTGAGAGCTCGGAGCCTGGAGGCTGCTTCCGATTTTGTGTCTCCCTCTCTCTCTGCCCCTCCCCTGCTCATGCTGTGTCTCTCTCTGTCTCAAAAATAAGTAAAAACATTAAAAAGAAATTTAAAAATATGACTAATCAGTGTAACTAACAGAGCTGTGAACTGATAAGGTGTAGCTTTAGGAGAAATGCAAGAAAAGCATCATTACAGTTACTTGCTCTACAATAAAGCCTGTTTGCTAAAGATTTAGGCAACAAGTTTTCTGGTACTTGTGTAGCATCCTGATAAATTTTAGGTTTATAAACAAATGAAATTCAAATCAGAATCAGCAAACCAACATACATCTACCACTAGCAAACTCATAACATTTTAAAATCAACGTCAAACGAGTACCTTCCTATGAGGCCTGATCTTCATTGAACCTATGAAACATAAGCATACTTCTTAATATAATAACCTTATTGAATTCTTCTTTGTCCTGTCTGTTCCATCATTTCTGTCATGGTTAGCATTAAATGGCAAACCATATTTATCGATAAGCCCTTCGATAGTCATAGTCTACTGGATTAGAGTGCCCTTGCTGAAATAAAACTATAAGATATATACAGAATAAAGGTAAATAGAAAGCTTCTGTACAGTATGACTGCAGTTATACTGAACACTTTGAGCAAAGTGGAGATTAGAAGTGGATGGTTTCAATTTAAATATATAACTTATATATAAATATTTGTACTAAATAGGTATATATTTCAAATCCTTCACTAGTCTCATGTGTAGCCAAGCTTTAGAGTCATAGCAGAATAAAATGTTGTTTGTCTTAAGTTTTAGCATTGCCAATTGAAAAGGACCAGTATCGTCTATTGATACAGCTATTTCCCATTCTTGGTTAATCGAAAAATGAATCTTCAGAAATTCCAAACCCTTTTATTTGTTTTTTCATGATAACCTAATCCACTCCTAAATATTCTTCCAATAAGTCTTTGAATCATGCACTTAGACTTATTTGGGTTCCTATAATGCCAGTTGTCTTGGTTAATTTCTGAATACAAATTAATTTCTTTTTTCAGCTCTGCTTTAATTTGCATTTTTAAATTTTGGATTTTTATTTCCAGTTGGAATTTGGGAAATTTTTTAAATTTACTTTTTGTATCTAGAGTAAATACTCCACAATTTTAAGTACATAATCTCTTAAAAGCACCAAGTGAGTCCTTTACAGCTGTTCCAAACAAGAATACATTTCTTTCTCACTTTCAGTAACGATAAGGACAATACTGTAAAACATGAAATTTCTCAGGATGAGGTATATTTCTGAAACAGGATGTGTTCTTTGAAGTATGTGCAGACTTGAGTTGTGAAAAGAAAGCCTTTGAGCAAAATCATGAAATTGTAATTTGCTTTAATATTCTTAGTTTGAAGTTGTTCTTATAAGCCATCATTAAATTTGACTGTTTTAACCAAACTACAAACACGATGTAAGTTTTCAGGGATTTGTCTGCCCCCTTTTCACATCCTCCATGGTTTCATGTCTAAATTATCTTATTTCCTAGAATCTCTTGAGCCTGAGGGATCCATTACCGTTTCAATGGGTATTGACTTTTGTGATTCTACTCAGACTGCCAGTTTCCAGTTGTGGTAAGTTCAATTGTTCTCCTATATTTTATATTACCTGTAAAGGATAGCACATCAAAAAGCAGGCTTTCAGCAGCTTTTTTCTTTGAGAGAGAAACCATTTAAACAAACATGTCTTTCTTTGGCAATGTTTACACTGCCGTAGAATAGTTGTACACATTGTTTACAGCATATGTATTTTTAGTATTGTTACCCAACTTAGCCATTACAGTCTGCCATATATGATTGAAATTCACAGTTTGTTGGTTAAAGTAAGAAGCTACTGCTGAATGTTTTTTTACTTAACTCTACAGTTTTAGAAAATTCATGAGGAAAATTCAGGAGAAATTAAAAACCTTAATAATAGTGAATAGGCCAGAAAAGATATGTTTTGAAATATCTTTTATATTATCTTGAGCTTCATAAGTGAACAGTTATTGATTCTGTCAGTACCTAACACCCATACATTTTTCCCTTTTTACTTTAATTTATAAACTGCCTTTGTTAAAACTTGAAGAACATTTATACAGTTGGCAAAGGTTTCATGGGTGAATACTATTCAAAAGAGCTTTTCTAGGTTTGGGTTTCATTATAGTTATTGTTTTCATATAATGTTTTATAAATTTCTGATAAAGTCTAGGAATTGTTAGCAAATTAATACAAAGCTGTATTCATCCATCTTTCAGAATTAACTTTGAACTCCTACATTTTTCTGATCGAGGATATGATTTGTTATTTTGATTTGAAGTTGCTTTGATTTTATTCTAAAAAGAATTGAAACATTTTATTTATCTAAATCTTAGCTAGTTTACAACAGAATTTGTTCGCTACAATAAAAATCAGCAAGTTTAGGAAATAGACATTTTAAAATAAATTTATAGGTTAAGTATAGTGAACTTTTCTTTTCCATATGCCTTTTCAGTTTACCAGTAATTCAGGCCTAATATTGTACCATTTATTGCTGAAAACCTGCAATGATGAATATAAGCAATGTAGCATAACACATTGATTTTATGCAGATCATCACCTTTATGTTTTGGGAGGTCTGCTATATTAGTGATATATAAAAACTGATTACTTTTCCCAACATTGCCTAGTAATTGTTTATTATTTTTCTATTAGACAAACAACAGAGATCAATATTACTGAGCACAGGACTATGAGTAACATCACTCTAAATAGATTTGCCTCCAACACCAGAGGTATATTCATTTTAATGATTTCAACAATGTGAGTCCAATGACAAAGCTTGTGGACCAAGTTAGGACAAAACTAAGAACTAAAAAAAATTATTTTTTCTTATCAATTTATATGAAGAACCTGCTAGATTTCTATATAATGAGGCAGGGCTCTTTAAATATATTATCATTACAAAGATTTCTTTCCTCTGTAACCCATTGGACATTTTCTTGCATTTTATCTTTTATAATTAACTACATACCTTTAGGGATAAGTATGTAGGTAGTGTTTGATTTTTTTGTCTTACATTGGGGAGTGTATATGAACAATTTTTTCTCAATTTCTTTTAAACGAATTTTAGGAAAATTATGAGTTTATTTTATATAGAAAATAGCCTTAGCTGTTATAAGCATTTACACTAATGTTTTTCTGTTGTGAATATATAAATTATTTTAGATTTTATTAAACACATAAGCATACTAGATCAAAAATTATTTTTTATATGTTCCAAAAAGAACACTTTGTCTTGCATCAAATGTAATTGATCCTGAAGCAATGTAATCACAATTACTCACTTTCTTAATTGGCCTGCCCAAAATCAGAAAATGGAAACCGATCGACAGTGTTTAAATCAATAGCTTCATAGTAGTGCTAGTGGGGGTAGGGAGATAGCGGTAATGGGTAGATCAATTGGTCTTAGATGCCAATCACTGACTGTGCCTTTTGCATAGTAAATAGCACTTTTTGCTTAGTGATGTGCTGTATTAGTCTTGGTAGTTCAATAATAAGGGGGGAAAAAAGCAAGAATGGCTGATAGTGAATTTTTTCCTCAAAATACATTATACAAATCGATAGGTAAAATTATGGACAATAAGAGCATATTTGGTAAGAAGCCTTGAGAAATGCTGGGAACATGGACTATAAGCCTTTCAGGTATTCTTCTATTTATTAAAAGAAAGTAAGAATAAAATGATTCTACTTTAGTCTCTACATTAATTCTGTATCATTATAGCTATATGACACATACATACATATACGTAGAACTATTATATATAGTTATGAGAATACTCAATGTGTTAATGCCTTTTTTTGCTTTGCATTTTAAATGGTAAAATAAGTCCTTGATTAAATTTATTGAGATTTAAAATGTGTATAATACACATAAATGTGTGTCTCTCTCTCTAAAAGTAGATTCAGTGCTTAAATAGGTCTCATGCTTGTGATCAGTAGATACTAGTGTGGTAACTAGTATGAAAACTATGTCTTCACTCAAGTTAGAGGGGTGAGTACTAGCATCCACCCCTCTTCTTTGCCCCAAATCTATTTAAAAGACAGAAACACATTCTTTAAAAGAGAATGAACACTAAAAACAAAATGAAAGAATGTCATTAGCTGACCAGAAATTGTGAAGAGTTGTTGGCAGTTAGAAAGCAAATGGGAACATATCAACAGTAACAGAGAAAATAAAAACCACAGAGCGAAACACTCACGTAAGAAAACTGCACTGGTAAGAAAAAATCTAGCAGAACATGAAGCCTAAAGTGAACAGATGAAAAGTTAGGGTAAGACAGCCATCAAGAAATCAGAAGTACTTCCAGCCCCCAGTTCTCCCACCTTACTCTAACGGCAGGCAACATTCACATTTAGTCAGAGACCTAAAAATTACACTGCAAGGAGAACGACCTACTTTCCTGGAAGGACTTTTGGTGTGGATGTGGAGTCCTAAGACAACAGCAGGGTTTTTGAGTTTGTGGGAAGGAGGCAGCAATGGTCAGAGATGAGGTGAAATGAAGTTCTGTCCAGAAGAGGAGTATTCTCAAGTTCTGTCCCACGAGAGCAAAGTCAGTCTTACACCTGTTTTTGGAGAGATAAGGCCATTGCCTCCCTCTCAACTTCATGTCCATGTAACCAGTCATGCCTCACCCACAAGAAAACTTCAGTCAGCCCACCATGGGAGAGGAAATCCACAGTAATAATACTATGTATCAAGCAATTGCAGTGTGCTTGGCATTGTTCTAAACACTTGTATTGTGTTAATTTATTTAATTCTCAGAACAATTCCATGAGATAAGTATTATTATCCCATTTTTAGAGGTGAATAAACTGAGGCACAATAAGAGTAAGAAAACTGTCTAAAATACAGCTAATAGGTGGCAGACTTGTGTGTGTTAATTAAGCCAGTTCCTTCATTATGAATGAAAAATGGACAGCCTACGGAGGGACTAGACTTTTGAGGAAAAGCATCAATTTGGAAGGGAAGACTCAAGGTGACTACAAAGACTCATTACAAAGGGATAAGACAGTGTGAAAAAGAAAAGAGATAACTTTAAAAATTATAATCTAATTCAAGAGAACACTACATCTTTACAACATTTATTTATTTATTTATTTATTTATTTATTTATTTATTTGAAGGACAGAGACAGAGTGTGAGCGAGGGAGGGGCAGAGTGAGAGGGAGATGCAGAATCTGAAGCAGGTGCCAGGCTCTGAGCTGTCAGCACTGAGCCCAGCACAGGACTCGCACCCGTGACCTGTGAGATCATGACCTGAGCTGAAGTCAGACGCTTAGCCACCTGAGCCACCCAGGCACCCCGAGAGCACTACATCTTTAAAGCAAGAACATATCACTTGCTTTGAAATAGGAGCAATTACAAAATTTTAAATATATTTTCAGAGGTTTAAAAATACAGTGCCAAAAGAAATTCAGTAGATGCACAATAGAATGCCCACAGCTGAGTACTGATTTAGTTCTGGAAGAGGGAGTCAGTGAAATCAACTGGAATAGAGAACAAAAAGAGGTGGAAACTGTGTAAGAAAGGTTAAAAGAAACAATTCGTCTAATAAATCTACAAGGAAAGAAAAGAAATGATGGAGCGAAGAAATAAATAAATTGTAGAAGAAAAACTTTTCCCAAGCTAAAGCAATGTACGACCCTTCAGATTGAAAGGACCCATCAAAGATCAAACAGGATGAATGTGAACTACGATCAAAATGACCACATATCCTTGTGATATTTTTGATAAGGAGAAAACCAATGTGGTGTCTTTCAGAGTGGAGAAGAAAGCAGCTTACCTAAAAAAATAGCAAGAATGTGAATGGAATTAGATTTCTCATCAATACTGTCAGCATTTCTGGTGGCCAGAAGGCAAAGAACGAGGAAACCAAATAGACGTTTTCCAGAGAAGCAGATTTCATCAGTTTACCACCCACAGGCCCTTTCTTGAAAGGATTACTCAAATATATGCTGTAGTAAAAACTTTTGTGTAATGTGAAACAGAGAAAAACACACAGTCCAAAAAAAGTAATGGACAAAGCATTCTAGCTGTAAAACGTATTAATGCGTAAGATAATTGTTCACACAGAATGCAGAAAATAAATTTTAATAATACACTGGAACTAAAATCCTGACATGGACAAGTTTGAGAAGGGATGAATAATGGTGTTATTGTCATGTTTGGCAGAAGGATTGATTAATGGCAAAAAGAGGTTTAAATATGGTTTAAAATATTAAAACTACCCATTAAAATAATGAGAATATGAGATATAACCCCAAATGTCTAGAGATAAGAAGAAGTGATTAAAAATTGATCAGTTTTGGGGCACCTGGGTGGCTCAGTTGGTTAAGCGTCCTACTTGATTTTAGCTCAGATTATGATCTCACAGTTTGTGAGATCAAGCCCTACATTGGTCTCCACGCTAACAGCTTAGAATTCTCTTTCCCTCTCTCTGCCCCTTCTCACTCGCTCAGTCACTCTCTCAAAAGAAATAAATAAACATTTAAAAAAAAAAAAACTTGATCATTTTAACAAAGAGGGAGAAGAACAAAGCCTGGTAAATAGAACACAAAATAACGTGCCTGGAAGGACCACACGTACCACACATACTGGTTATCATGATTCATATCAGGAAGTTCAATTCCATTTACATTAAACATGTAAAAACAAAATTCAGCATATACTATTTATAAGTACCCCACCTTAAAAGAGAATGACAGAAAAATTGAGAATAAAAAGATGAAATATATAGATGTTGTGTGTATGTTTACTATTATCAGAAAGATGATAAAAAGAAAATGAGGCAATACTAACGCTAGAAAAATTTAAAAAGCACTTCACATTAAGAAAATGTTCTATTCATTGCAGTCCTCCACAAAAATATACGTTACAGACTTTTCAGTAACATAGTTTTGTAATATATGAAGCAGAAACTACTGAAATTCTAGGAGAAATTGACAAAGCCATGACCATAGTATATTTTAACACATGCCTCAGAAGTTAACAAATCAGAGAAGATAGATATTTAGATAAACATTCAGGTAAATATACATATACACACAACCTCACAAAATTTCAATAATTCAGTCATCTAACTTGATCTAAGACATTGGTATTTGCAAAGAAATTTTGTTTCCTGAGTACAGGAAATGCACAGTTTTTTAAAAAAGCATAGGATGTACAAAAAAAATCGAAAAATTTTAGGCTAATTTGATTAGAGGAAAAAGATTACACATAAGAAAGATTAGAAAAGAGAAAGGTAATAAAACACAAGATCTTTTGAATTACAAAATAACATGTAATTCTATACCAGTGAATTGGAATCTTTTTTTTTTAAGATTGTTTTAAACATTTATTTATTTGAGAGAGACAAAGTGCTAGTGGGGCAGGGGCATAGAGAGAGGGAGACACAGAATCCGAAGCAGGCTCCAGGCTCTGAGCTGACAGCACAGAACCCACATGGGGCTCGAACTCACGAACCGTGAGATCATGACCCAAGTGGAAGTCAGCCACTCAAACAACTGAGCCACCCAGGCGCCCCTGAATTGGAATATTTAGATGAAATGAATGGCTCCCTAGAAAAAAATGTTAGGAATCAAATTGATGAAATTGTATCAGAACTTCAAAAAAGAGATAATCTCTATATATTATTTAAACTTTGTAGATCAGAGAAAAGGAAAGTATCCATGTCATTCTATAAAGCTTAGCATCACCCCAATTTTAAAATCTGAAAGAATAGCACACGACAGTACATACTACTTGGTGTTGTAAATTCAGATGACTTCTAGGCCTTACAAGTTACCTGTTACTACATGAAATAGGAGAAACATTCTCTTTTAAGTCAGAAAAGCAAAAGAAGGTTACCCATTTTCAACACTATTTCACATTATATTGAAGTTCTAGCCAATATAAAAAGACAAGTAAAAATAGAGGTATAAATCCTAGAAATGAAGAAACAAAACTGTCATTTTTATTCAATATCGTTATCAACCCAGAAAGTCTTGGAATCAACAGCAAATCTATTATTTAATTAGTGAGTTTAAAAAGGTGGTACATGGGCCCCTGGGTGGCTCAGTTGGTTAAGCTCCAGACTTCAACTTGGGTCATGATCTTACGGTTTGTGAGTTTGAGCCCCACATCAGGCTCTGTGCTGACAGCTCAGATCCTGGAGCCTGCTTCAGATTCTGTGTCTTCCTCTCTCTCTCTCTCTGCCTCTCTCTCTCTCTCTCTCTCTCTCTCTCTCTCAAAAATAAACATTAAAGAAAAAATTTTTAAACGGTAGTACAAATCATCAAGTGAAAATCAATAACATTTCTATATAATAGGAATGTCCAATTTTAAAATATTATGAGTAAAGTTGAGATACTGTACTTTCTTTCAAATTAATCTTCAACTTTAGTGTGATTGTAGGCAGAATTCCAGTAGGTCTTTTCAGGGAACTTGACAAATTTTTAAAATTCAACCAGAAACGAAAATGTCATAAATCATAAAAAATGTATTTAAATGTTATATACACAAATGTTTTCATACTCTTTGGGGGCAAAAATCTTAAGACAGTACTAGGAAGGATAAAGCGAAAAGTGATCAGATTTGACTATTAAAATTGTTAAATTTCTCTACAAAGAAAAAGTAGATACCATAACAGGTGAGACATGGTGAGAATGTATTGCAGCATATGTAGTAGACAAAAGTTTACTAACCAGAGTATGTAAGGAACTCTTCAGTCAATATAAAGGAATTCAGCAAAAAAGTGGGGAAACACTAAGAATAGGCAGTTTATAAGAAAAAAATGCAAATAGCCAATGAACATAAGATATTGAATATCACTAGTAACAGGGAAATTAAAATTAAAACATGTCACCAAATTGGCAAAATTTTTAAATAATTTTAGTATCTGACATTGACAAGGTAGAGCAAACATGTATTCTGGTTTACCGTTTATGGGATTTTCGTTGACACCACCTTTTTTAGGGCACTTTGGCCCTTCCAGAACACTAGGTACTCCCACTCTTCTACTTAACAATTTCCTCTTCAGGCCGTCAGGCCTAGAGAAATATTGGTGGTTTGGTGGTTTGCAGAAGAAAATAGATCTAGCCAAAGGTGTTTAAGTAAGTATTGTTTATAGTAGGGAAAATTGCAAATGATAATCAATACGGGAATGCTTAAATAAATTATGATACAACCCTTTATATATGTAGGTTTTGAGTGTCTAGTATGCATTAAGCATTATACTGTTATTTGATTGTTAAAAGTTGCCTACAAGGTAAGTGCCTTTTTTTTTTTTTTTTTTTTTTTAATTTCGTAGATGAGGAATCTTGAGTTTCACAATGGTTAGACTACTTGCCCATTTCTCTTACCTAGAAATGTACCAATCTGGATCCTACAAGTCTGTGAAATGAAATTGTATGTAGTGCAAGTATATGCATTACACTTAAATATAACAGGTAGATTCTTGTATTACATTAAACTATTATGCCATTTGATCCCATTTAACTAGGCTATTTAGAGCTGCCTAATAATAGTACTTTGTTGATGTGTTAATTCCAATAGATACACATCTGTCCTTACTCATTTTCACCATTCCTTACCCATGCCAGGATATCTATGTTTAGCCCCATGTTCAGCCAGAGGGAGATCAGAAGAAAAAGAGGTCAGGGAAAAGAGAAGAGCTGTAAGGAGAAAGAGAAGTAAACAAAAAAGGGCAAAGGGTAGAAAAGGAGGCACGTGAAAACTGTGGAGGACATCCTAGAACACTAATATAAATGAAAGTTTCCCTAAAATAAAGAGGGAACATTCCATCTTAGGCCAGTCTAAGCCAAACCTTGCTTTGAAACTGAAACTGGCTTATAAAGCATGTTATATGCTAGCTATATTAGATTTTTGCATTCGGTTGTGTGTAAACACAAACCCACCAAATAGGGGTGTATTATTCTGCTAGTATAAGAAGAACAGAGGTCAGCAGTTAAAGAGCTGCCAGAGTACCTCCATAGTATCTTCTGGGTATAAGGTTTTTCCAGCGTTTTTTGTTTTCATGTGCTAATGTCATTAGCATGTGACCATGTGTCCTCATGGTCACAATATGGCTGCTCTAGTTTCAGGCTTCTGTCTGCATTCCAGGCAAAAATAAAAATAAAAATAAAAGAAGAAGGAAAGAAAGAAGTGACATGGAAAGAGGAGCCATGTCTGTTTTGGAAAAGCAAAACTTACCCAGAAATCCCTGACAGACTTCTGTTCCTGTTTCACTGGTTATAACTGGGTTACTCAGTCCTAGCAACAAGAGAGGCTGAGATAGAAAATGTTTCAGTTGGGCACATTGTGTACCTGAACCAAATCAGGGTTATGCCAGGAGAGAGAAAAATAAAAAACACAGAGTAAACAAGTTCTGTCTGCCACAACAGTGTTCCACTTTTATTTACATTTGCCTCATAAGACCCATTCTGGATCAACTTCTGTCCTTAGTTTTTCATACATAATTATGTTAGCCATTTTACCAACTACAGAAAATAAAATATCATTGGCCAAAAGCAGTGAAAGCAAAACCAGTCAAGTTGAGTCATCTATATTAGTATTTAACACACTGCAAATTCCTAGTAGGGAAATTTCAAGATCACTTTTTGCCTCAAACTTAAACCTGCTGCTTACCCACCTACATTTTCATATATGCTTTAGAAGGCAAGCCTCCTTTCCCTTCTTTCTCTGCTATCCCACCCTTCTCCCTGGGAGTCAGAGCTACACAGCTACCTTTAATCAAGGGCGTAAATGGTATCCTTCAGGACCGTTGGGAAGGACAAGGCTAATCATTTCATCTGTAATTAAAAAGAAAATACCAGTAAAGAGAGTGTAATAAATACAGTTTAACACAGTGGTCATTTTAATTGTATTCTTCTATTAATAAAATATTTCTATCATGCCCTCCCTATATGTATAAATTTATATATATATTTTACATGTGTATTTATATATAAGTTTTACACACACACACACACACACACACACACACACCACCTATCCATTTACTCTATCAGCCTTTACCTATTTCTTTTAATGTGACTTAGCCTTCCACTACATCACGTGTGGTCTCATCCTTCAAGTGCCCTACCCTCAGTACTTGCCTCAGTCTTAACCGTTCCTTGTCTGCTGCTTTGGGAGGAAGCATCCTACTCTCTTCACCTTGTTCTTATGCTGTTAATCCCATCCTCATTTACTTCCTCTAATGCCTTGCTCTATCAGATATTCCTTAGTTTCTTCCTCTTTACTGGCTCTTTCCCATCATCCTGTAAACATGCTCACGTTTCATTAAGCATTCTTTTGCCTCTGCATCCTCGTGAAGCTTCTCTTGCTTTCTGTCCCATCTTTCCTTGTCAGCCTCCCCACTCCCCCTTCACCTCAGGGTGTTCTGCATTCTGCCTTCCATCTGAACCGCCTTGCTTTAATCCGAAGTCACACTTCCTTCTCTTTATTCCTCTTTGCATTATTTGACACACACATTCTCTCCCTGACCACTGTCTCCCAGTGTGTTCTGCAAGCTACGGTTCTTCCATTTCTACTTAAATGTAGGTCTTCCCCAGGTTTCCGCCTTATCCTTTTTCTTGGTATATCCTCTTTGCCTGTGTGATCTTCTCTCCTTGTAAGGCTTCAGCTCTTCTCTTTACCATTCTGATTACTTCCAAGCTCATATATACTGCCCTGACCTCTTTTCTGATTCTTGAGTTGTATTTCCAATTATCTGCTAAATATCTCCTCCTGGATAATTCACTGGTACTCAAAATATAACATGATTAAAGCCAAATCATTTTGTTTAATCCCCAAAACTCTACTTCTTCAGTAGTTGTCATTCTCCCAGTTTTTCGCATTAGAAGTTTCAAAGTCTCTTCCATCCATCACCATCTCTGTCCCTTTTAATTCTAAAATACTCTCATCTTCCCAGTTTTCAGTGCTACCCACCCTAGGAGAGCAGCCTTACATAGCAGAATAAAAACTACATCTTAAAGCAGCATTATATAGCAGACTGGGGAGTAGGATGGACCTGAGTTCAGATCCCAGTACTGCCACTTACTAGCTATGTGACCTGGGATGTGTTGTTTAACTTTTCTTACCACTGAGTTGGGGGATAACAGAAGCCACCTCTTAGGTTCATTGTCAGGATTTACTAAAGTAAAACACACAATGTAAAAGCCTTGCCTAGACTATTCAATTAGATTCCTAACAAATCTACCTGCCTTGGGTTTCTCCTCTGCTACATCTTACACACTGCCACTAGAGTTTCTGAAATACAATGGAATCATTTATTTTCCTGTGTCAAAAGTCTCTGGTAGTTTTCCTTGTTACTTCAAGAAACATTGAAACACCTTTGTCTTAGTTATATCAGTGAAGTAATCATACACTTTGTCATAGATATCAGGACACTCTAGAGAGTGAAGGGAGACATTAACTGAACAAGATTCCAGGACAACAGCTATAAACTGGGACTGTCCTGGGAAAGTGGGATGAATGGTCATGAATGCATATGATATTCTTTACAGCACACCCCCAGCCTCATCTGTTGACATACCACACTGCTCATCATTCCCCAAACACAGGTCTAGAATACCTAGAATACCCTCTCTCTCCTCTTGAAAATAAAGGTATCTGTACCTCACTCCTGCAGAATTAATCCCTCTTATATGGATTATAATACTTTCCACAAATCTGTAATATAGTGTTTGCCATTTTATAAACATAAGTGAACTCTTCCTCTCTCACTGACTTTCGAGCTTCTAGGGCCAGTCTCACTTGTCTTTAAATCCCCAGGTACTTGCATAATACACGGGATCTAGTTTGTACTTGGTAAATGTGTACTGAATTAATAAATGAATTTGTTGGTTTGCCTTAGACAGTCCACATGTGAATAATTCAAAACCTTCTTTTTTTTTTTTAATCTAGTCCTTGCCTTGTTCCATAAAAGAATTTCTTACAAGAATATATTATATAATAGCATAAAAGTGGGTTTTCTTGGGGCACCTGGGTGGCTCAGCCAGTTAAGCGTCTGAGTCTTGATTTCAGCTCAGATCATGATCTTGCAGTTTGTGAGATCTCACGGTTTGTGAAATTGAGCCCCTGGTTGGGATTCTTTCTTTCTGTCTCTCTGTCTCTCTGTCTCTCTGTCTCTCTCTCTCTCTCTCCCTCTCTCCCTCTCTCCCTTCCCCCCCCCTTCCCCTCTCTCTCTCTCTCTCAGAATAAATATATAAACTAAAAAGAGTGGATTTTCCTTTTTTCTTTTTTCATTTTATTTATCCCTATTGCACCCTTTGATGATGATGTTTCTTAACCTAATGTTTGTTATTTTTTTAGCCACAGTCCCCATTTCCCTATTCACCTTCCCACTGGCCATGAGATCCAGTTCTAACATGAAAGTAGAAGTCCTTTTGGGGACAAAAGCTTTTCTGATATTTAAAAAAAAAAAAAGAATGGATTTGGTTGGCTCATTTATTCACTCTTCTTCCATTATCACTGTTTTTTCTTCATTGCAATGTAAAAGTGGTGCCTGGCAACGCAGCAGCCATCTGGCATCCTCGAGGATGAAACAACACACCAGGGCGGTGGAGTTGAAAGCTCGAGAAACCTGAGTCCCCAACAGCCTCTTTAAGCCAGTGAACCAGTCTTTGACTGGTAACTGCAGAATTTGTTGCATACTAAACAATAAGCACCTGTTGTTAGTTGGATTTTCTGCTTATTTGCAGCCAGACACATTCCTAACTGGTACATTCCTCAACCTAACTTCAAACATGTACCTTAAAAATTTTTTTAAGAAATTTACTAATTTTTTAGACACTATGATCTGTCTTAAGATTAAAATAAATACACTCACTGTTTTTCTATCTGATATAGGTACAAAGTTGTCTTTCCTAAATTCTTCATATCCTGTCATTTGAAATAATTACTTTACATGTTGATCAGTAATGTTAATGAATAACACTACCAAAAAAAAGAGCTTTTGTTTTAAAAAGCAAGTTTTCAGATGAGGCATTATTTTATTAGCACATATCTAATACACAGTAAGGTCACTCCATTTTACTTTTTACTAAACTAATTTTTTTAAAAAGAGATCTTAACAATTTCAGACTAAAGCACTCCGTTTTCTACACTGTAAGCATGCAAAGTAAAGAGAAAATATTACTTCTCTATTCTGTAAGTTGCGTGAAGTGTTCCTCTGGTAGTAGTGGGTATGTGTACCCTTGATGCTCACTTATTTTTAAAATTCTACATTAAATGGTGTATTTACAATAACTGCATATTTTTGTTAAAAAAAATGTGTTTTCTAATTGAGGTAACAGATATATTTCTCTGAAAATAGTGGTGAGAAAATTTTAGCTCTGCTAGTTAAGCCAAGAAGATCTTATACTTTATATGCTGGCATATGCTTTAATTACTTCTATATAAGTGCATAATATTAAAGAGAATGTTTATTTATTAAGCATTTGGTCAGCTTTGATGTGTTTTCCTCTTAGTACCAAGGATGATTGCTTCAATGTTAATATTCAGCCACCTGTTGGAGAGCTGCTTTTACCTGTGGCCATGTCAGAGAAAGATTTTAAGAAAGAGCAAGGTGAGAGATTACTACACTTTACTAGAAATTGCCATCCCAAATGATATGTGCTCATTCTTCTGGCTGGTCTCTGAAATAAATTACCACATGTACATAGCCATTAACAGATGTCAGTGCGTAATCTTTTGGTTTTTGCTAATCCTTTTCTTCTATAAAGTAACCTTGAAAGTATATGTTTGTCTACATCCCTGGCATACTTGAAAATTCATTAGTATGTCTTTAAAATCATAAATTGATTCTTAATTAACTTTTCACTTCTGGGAGTTGTAGGTTTGTCAACCTAATGATGTGCTCTTGTGTTTTGTGTTAGTGAAAATGTGAGGGATTTGAGACTTAGCGAAGTTCTACCACTATAAATGTTATGCCTCTGTATTTTCTTTCACTACGGAACTGTTTTTCATGACCTACTAATGTATTTTTCCCTGCACACATTGAAGTGCCTCACCCTTCAAGATAAAGTCCTAATTATAGCATTAAAATACCTCCATTTTCTTTTGACCTGATTCTGTAGTAAAGAAATGCTATGATGTCAGCCTGTATCAGAGCTGAAATATTTTAAAATATGGACCTAAATAGAAAATATTTTCGGCAGGATGAAAGTATTAATATGCTGTGCTTGCCCCAGAGTCCAGCATGCCTACTAATAAAAATAAATTTTATTTTCTTCTATGTATAATAACTGTGGAAAATAATAACTGGGAAATAACTGTGAGTTTATGTGTTTAATTAAAGATAATACAGAACTAGGGCATATGTAAGCAGTATAGTCAGCAATTTCTTAAAGTTTATGTGAAGGTAGACTATTTTTCTCTCTAGAGGGATTATCATACAAAGATTCCTTCATCTTGAGGTCATTAAATCCTATCTGTCACGCTTCCAGAAAGTACTGGGCACGTACAAATATTTCTGTACCTAAGGAGACACACATGCTTCCTGGCACTTTATCATTACAGTGCCGAAGATTTTTTTTTTTTTTTTTCTGTAAGCCATTGCAGTCCACAGTATTCAAATAACCTGTTGTAGAAGAATCTCACAAAGAACATTTCATTCAAGATTGTAAATTAATAATAATCCTTTATTTTCTGCCTTATTTTTAAGTGATAAAAAAGAATGCCTAAATCCCTGTTTGCATTTGCTTTACTTGGAAGTTGCTTATTGCTGTAGAAGAAAAACATCTTTGTGATTTTATGATTTTATTTTTCTGTTGACGAATTGATGCTTACATTTGCTATTCTTACCCTTTGCTGGCTAAAGCCTGCCTCTCTGCTTTACACCTGCCCAGCAGACCCAGGTGAGTGGCACACAAGTGACTGAATAAGGCTTTGGCACATCTACTGTTAAGGGGATATTCTTTTTTTGAAAAGTGCAGCTACAGTATATCTAAAGCAGCTGATTATCGTGTACCTTTTCTATCCCTCAGCTTTGGTTTAGAATACTTGATATTTCGATGAAGTGTTCTGTGCCGTTCTGTGCTCTGCTGTGACCGAGGGATTTTTCCCTGGCTAGCCATACAGAACCGTAAGCGCGTGAGAGAGGTGCTCTTGGAGAACAGCTGTGGTCCTCTGTGGACTTGTTGCCAAAATTCCTTTTTCTTCTGCCATTTTACTTCTATGGTTGTTGATTATTTTTCTGAATAAATCTGGCAGCTGTTTGCTATGTTTAATAGAGCAGAAAGGCTACTCTGAATAAAGCTATTTGAAAATTTGTTTATATGAAGTATTTGTAAATCCTTCTAAGTCTCTTGGCATTTCTGTATCATTCTTTCTGTCTTCCTGAATTCATTCTTTGATATAGGACTTGATGCTGGCAAATTTACCACAGCTTTAAAGAGTCTTTTCAATAGCATCTTTTTAGTTAGAGATTTCAGCTGGTTTGGTAATCGAGGTCTCAGTTCTCAACTTTACACATTGTACTCGTTTTTTATGCTCCTCTAGGAAGACCTTAGCTTATTTCAACAAATGATACATAGAAAGGACTCCCTAGCTGAAAAATCTTCAATCAAAATAAACATCTATTTCCTCACATTTTATCACTGCAAACTTCTGGATGGTAAAATACCAGTAAATTGAAGTACCTGTGTGTGTCATTACACATGCGTACATGACATTATGTAGTTTTTCTAATTTAAATAAAATGAACTTAGGTACTTAATATCTCATTTCACAGGGCATATATTTTAAGACTCAAGAAGTGCATTAAATGCATTAGTGAGGATTTAACTAGAAAAATTATAAATAAAAAGCATGAGGAATACATTTCTATTTTTATACTAAACATCTATGTAATTTAAAAGTTTGTACAGTATTAAATAAGAATGCTTCTAACAGATTGTATATATTAGATTAATAATTTTTTTAACGAAAAGGATTTATTTCTAATATAAAACCTGATCTGTCATTTTTCCTCAGTTGTTACGTTTAGAGTTCCATGGCTAAACGTGCATGTTTATAAGGTAGGTCGTCAAAGTGCTGAAAGACAGAATGGTTTAGCCTATATATGGAAGTTACCTATAATATTCATAATAGGAACTCTAAACCAGAAGCATGATTTTTTTTCATTGCTATGAGTTTTTAGCATTGCAGAGTTAATGATCTAGCTGTAGGATGATTTCAGGACTGTAAATAACATGAAATCCTCTTAAAAATTTGGTTCCTTGAGACAGTTATAACTATTATAAGAGATGTAAGCTGGCTCTTTATCCAAACTGCCTTCTCTTACTCATTTTCTTCTTATAAATTAAATAGGAAATCTAAAACTTAGGAAAAAAATCTAATTTTACTTTCTTATATTGTGTGTTCTACATTTTAGCATTTAATGACAGCTGATTAACCTAAATTAAGTATTCTGTCCACTGCCTCTCCAAAATTTAGATAAATTCTAATGAAGCAACAAATAGACTGACAGTTTTTAAATATTTTCCTGGTAACTTTACCTTCGTTATATATATATGCATGCTATATAGTATCTAATGTCTGTTTTTTAGAGGAGAAACTTTTAATGATACCTTGGCATATTTTTCTTTCTCGTTAATTTGAGAATACCTGATATATTTTCATTTAGAAAAATCTCTGGTTTAAGAAACCTAGAATGTTTACTTAATTTTATTATGATTTATGCATCCATCTATGGTTTCCCAGCTAGCAAGATGCTAATTCTTTAAATGGTCAGACATTTACTATTTTCTGGCCCTTAACTACCACAAGCAATCATATTTGATGCCCCTTAATTAGAGCACCTTTTTTTCTTTCCAGGTTCTTTTTCCACCTCAGCAATCGAGACAATACATTTGCTTACCATGCTGCTCTCCTAAGTGTTCTTTTGCATGTAAATTAATCTTGATTCAGTTTACACTGTCATGCTGAGTGGTACAAATTGCCTATAACAATAAAACAGCATGAGTTAAAAATAAAGGGGGGTGGGAAGGCAGATTGAATGTGTGCCTTACTTGATAGGATGTTACTTTGCTTTATGCCAATACATTAGCTGACGATAATGAATCTTCTGTTCTGAAAAGCATGGTTTAGTTGATTTTTTAAATTTTACTTCAATGGAGCAGTACCTTGTCTTTTATAGACCAAGTTAGACAAACCATTAATGACAAGAGTGTTAAGGTTAAATATGAAGCAATGCATTCACTTCTCTGAGTGCTATCCATCTTTCCATTTACAGGAGCTTGACAAAAGTACTGGCTTTGTACAACATTTCCTTTAATTACATGCTGCGGGAAACAGGCTTTTAACATAAACATAGTTGCATTCATTTATTCAGCAGTTGCTCTTCAATAGAGCTTAATGGAGAAGGTTTAAATCCTAAATGAGTACACACATCTCTCAGCAGTGTTATGTCAGCAGCCACTGTGCTTTACTTAAAAGCAGTGTTTGACTGCTTGTGTAGTTTTTAAAGCTTTTGCCTAATATTGAAGTTAAACACTCTAAGACAGAACATAGTGTCCCCGAGTTTGAAAGTGGTTAGTAAAAACTGCTCTTTGTTAAAAGCTTAGAACTCGTTTTACAGTGTTAGGCTTTCGTGTCTTCGTGCTGCTCATCATAGGGGTTCTTTTAAATTTCAGGTTGCATTTGCAATAAATAACTAAATTAAATACATAGCCCTGGAGATTCAGGGCCTTTTGAAAACATAAAATCAAATTTCTCCATTTTCATAAATTTTGTCAACTATTGTGCACATACCAAATGTCTCAAAAGATCTTTGTTTTTACTGGATACCGTTAGGTGTCGGTGTCTTATATCACAGGTCCAAATAGGTGGCATTTATTATAATTATTTTGGGTTTTTTTTTACCCAGGTACTAAATTTCAATATTTGTTCCAAGTGTTTGGTATGTTACTGAATTTGTTTACTAAACATTTTTACATGAGATTCTGACATTAATGGCATGTCATATGTTAACTCTGTATTACAGTTTTTGTTCCCGATCTTGCTTAACTTTGTTTTTTTTTTTTCTTAAAGATTCATTTAAAACGTCTCTAGAATTTAAGGTTCTCCATTCACATTTTCCCCTTTGTTTCTAAGCATTATGCTTCAGAAATTTCGATTGGTGTTTTTTAATTAACTCTATAGTTCCATTCACTAGGCAAGTACTGTTATCACTAAGTATAGCTGCTTAGATACGTGTACATTTTTTAGAACCACATAACTGTTCAATGACTTTCAGTCTTTGCTGAGATAACTTTGACCCATCAGCGGAGGCCATTTGTCAGATAATGTTGTTGCTAGTTATTCCAGACTCACTTTGATTTGTACTCAGGTAGCATTTGACAAGAGAGATCTCTGAATGAAAAGGAGAGGAATAAAATTTTTTAAAAAGTAAAAGCTTAAATAGTTGACGTAGTCCAAATTAATTGAGTATATTTTAAAGGGACTGAAATTGAATAGAATCTTTGTGATTCTGCATTTTTGTCTTAGGGTATTGAAAATCACATTTATTAAGAAGGATGTTCCACTGCATTTTTACATGCTCTTCTACACAATAAGGATTAAAAATTTTGTAAAACATCTGCAGTTATTTAATTCAATGATAATTATCTTCAAAATTATATTCTGAAGTGGGTTTTTTAAGTTTTTAAATTTTGGCTATGAGCTTGAAATTGTTTTAATATAATTTTCGCAAATTAGTAAAAGGGAGCCTTCTTTTGCTCTTACAGGAATGCTAACAGGAATGAATGAAACTTCTACTGTAATCATTGCTGCACCACAGAATTTCACTCCTTCTGTGATCCTTCAGAAGGTTGTAAATGTAGCCAATGTAGGTGTAGTCCCTTCTGGCCAAGATCATATACACAGGTAGGTTCATCAACATGTGATGTATCACTTGTATATATATATATATATATATATATGTATAATAGACATGTATAAATGTATAATTTTAAGTTCATCATTTTCCTTGAAAATAATAATCCCTAAACATATATCTGACCCCCTCTCTTCGTTTCTTTTTAAGATTTTATTTAAGTAATCTCTCCACCCAATGTGGGGTTCAACCTTCAACCCTGAGGTCAGGAGTCACATACACTACCCACTGAGCCGGCCAGGCGTCCCCCTCCCGTTGTTTCTAATGAGATATTTGATTGTTGGTTTGCGTGAAGGCTGTCTTTCCCATTTCATGCAATCCTTAGTACACTGGGATGTACTGTCCTGCAACATAACAGTCAGTGTACTCGCATTTTATAATAGTTTGGTGATTTGTAAAGGTACCTTTTATAAGATACGATTGAAAATCTATCCTATTTCACCAGATACAGTGGATTTCCAGGAAGACCTGTTTTACAAAGCAGTGGAGTTGGACTTTTTTACTTGAAATAGAGGAAGTTTGGGTACTGTGTTCAGAGTTCTTTTTTACATCAGTCCCATAAGGCTGCTTCCAGTAATAAGGAGCTGCTAAAAAACTGGCATAGAGCCAAATGCAGCTTCTATTTCTTAGACCAGGAATATCTTCACCACCGAGCATCTAAAGCATGACATCCAAGTCATTTGTCCTTAAAGGTAGAAGAGAATGTGATTAATGTGGTTGCCCTCCTTGCGATCTTCTGTGTGCAGTGGCTTGAATTAAAGTAAAGATAAAAATGATCCCCTTAAACCTGCAGTTGTTACTTCTCTGTTGGGTTAAAGGAATTCATTAATTCCATCTTTAATTCCTCTGCCATTCCACTGCCAATGGCATGCTTTTTCCTTTATATTTCTATATAGAAAAAAATTTTTAAATTGAAGAGAATGCCTTCAGATCTTAAAAAAAATTTTTTGTAGGGGAGCCTGACTGGCTCAGTCAGTAGAGCATGCAACTCTTGATCTCAGGGTTATAAATTCTAGCCCATGTTGGGTGTAGAGATTACTTTTAAATAAAATCTTTAAAAAAATGTTTTTTAATTAGTGCAGGGTAAGAGAGGTTTCTTACAGAGTGCTACAGTTGATCTGGGTTTTAGACTTCTCTCTGCCATTTTTGGGCTTGGTAGTCTGGGGCAAGTTACAACTTGTTCTTGTGGGCTTTAAGATCTTCATCTGTTTGGAAAGGGGTAGCATGAGACATTAAAATGAAATTCTGTATTATCTATGGAAGAACATTGGTCTTGACTTCAGAAGAGCTGAGTTCAAGTCTTAACCTGCCATCATTTGAAGTTGCCTATCTTCATCTACTGATTGTGACAGTGAAGACCACATGTGCTAGTCAAAAAACCAAAGTTACCCTATTTTTTGTTTTGATTTTTATTTATTATTTTTTTAATGTTGATTTATTTTTGAGAGGGAGTGACAGAGTGTCACCAGGGGAGGGGCAGAGAGAGAGGGAGACACATAATCTGAAGCAGGCTCCAGGCTCTGAGCTGTCAGCAAAGAGCCTGCCATGGAACTAGAACTCAGGAACTGCAGGATCCTGACCTGAGCTAAAGTCAGACGCTTAACCGACTGAGCCACCCAGGTCCCCCAGTTTTGTTTTGTTCTTAGAGAAAGTTCCTTAATTAAGTTCTTTAATAGGTCTGACGCTTCCATTTCTTAATTTCTGACAAGCCCTATCTCACACAGGGTGGTGATAAAATAATAAAATGGATATTAGGTCATCATACTGGTACCACTATGCGTATACAACTTAACAGTGAAATGCTGTTTAGTAGGGGAAAAAGTGAACAGAAGCCTTTTCAATGAAAATATTCTGGTTCTGAATTTTCCTGTTTTAATTGTTTTCTGCTTTATTTTTTTTCTTTTCTTTTTTTTTTTTAATTTTTTTTTATGGTTATTTATTTTTGAGACAGAGAGAGACAGAGCATGAACGGGGGAGGGTCAGAGAGAGGGAGACACAGAATCCAAAACAGGCTCCAGGCTCTGAGCGGTCAGCACAGACCCTGACGCAGGGCTCGAACTCACGGACCACGAAATCATGACCTGAGCCGAAGTCGGACGCTCAACCAACAGAGCCACCCAGGCGCCCCAGTCTGCTTTATTTTTTTTTAATGTTTACTTATTTTTGAGAGAGACCAAGCACGAGCAGGGGAGGGGCAGAGAAAGAGGGTGACACAGAATCCCGAAGCAGCCTCCAGGCTGTGAGCTGTCAGCACAGGGCCTGACGTGGGCTCGAACTCACAAACTGTGAGATCATGACCTCAGCCAAAGTCAGACGCTTAACCAACTGAGCCACCCAGACACCCCTGTTGTTTTCTGCTTTAAATACTTCTTTTTACTCTTCTGGGTGATTTTCTTTAGCAGAAGTTGCTGTTTTATTTATGGATCCTTTGAATTACTGAAATTACTGAAACACCAAAATATCATACATCAACTATAACTTTTAGCTTATGCAGTACAAAATTATGATACTGACCATCTACTACCCAGCAAAACTTCAGTCTTGTTTTAATATATTCTTCTACAATGTACAAAAAGACATATGGTAACCCTTGTTTATGTTGTAACTTCTAATTTATTTTTTGTTTTGTTTTGCATGTGGGTTAACTTTTCTGAAAGCAATGGCAGGTTTCCAGAATTTAGTTTCTTAGAAGAAAACAGCCAAATTGCCTTCTGAAAGCCAACTAATATAAAAGCTACCTTCCTACTGGGAAACAGACTAAGAAAGACACTTAGCACAGTTGTGTAATTTTTATTAAAGCATAGTTTGCCTGTAACTTGTCTTGGTGGTTTGGAACTGAATGCCTGTTCAAGTGATTAAATTACAGACAATTCTCAATTATCTGTACTAATGCAGGGGAGACACGCAACTAAGAACCATTTATATCTGCCTTTGCAATGCAGAGATTGCGCTCAGACTTCATGTTCGTGGTCCTCACACACATCCACGATATCTTGACACTTTTCTAATCCAGCCGTGTGTGTTCTAATCCAGCAGGTGTGGCGTTTGGCTCTGTAACTTGGAGGAGGAGCCCAAGTTACTACAGGGTCAAAAATGAAAAAAACAATGCCTATATGTAATTAAGATTAGGTTGTTCTGTTTTCATTTGCCTCACAAGTCTCACTATATGTAATTGAAAATGTTTTGCATTTGCTCTTACAAAGTATGGCTATATTAATGTTCTAAATTTTAGAAATAATAAACACCTAGAGTTACTTGTATTTTTCATACACAAATTGTTAAAAATTATCATCCTGCATATGTAACATTTTTTGCCATTCTTTTGTACTCAGTAACAAAACAAAAATGAACAATTGTTAGTAAAATCAGTACCAGTGCCTTTAATGTCATTTAAAGTGAAATAGCAATTACTGTTTATAACAGAAATTGACAGTTTACTTCTTCATTGAGTTGTGTTCATGTTTTTAACTGTAGTGCTCAGTATCCTATTTTCCTGTGGAGTTAATGAGTTTATATATCTAAACATATATTATTTAATTGTTAATAAAATTGAACTCCCTGTGAGATTTTTGAGTAACTCCTTTATTCTTCTGTGATGGTTGCTTTTTTGAGTTAATGAAGAATAGGACCAAAGCCATTCTTGTATTTACTAATGGTAATTGACTTACAATTGCTTTAAAAAAAAAAAACAAGTATAAAAAGAATTTTAGAATAATTTATTCCCACTACTCTTAAAATTTGAATAGTTTTTACATTAAATGCCAAGTTAAAAAACACTTAATATAAGAAATATGTAAGAAAAAGGGAACCTTCATTAATATGCAGAAGTGTGTAATAGTGTAAAGTAGAAATTTTAATTGAATACATAGTAGAAAATGGTTCCTACATATCAACATAAAATGGCCTCCATTAAGAAAAAGTCAATTAAAGGAGCACAAGTTTTATGGAATTCATTTCAAAAACCAGGAGCATTTTTTATATAATTAACTGCTTTTCAAGATCACTGAGAAAGTATATCTGCTGTTAGATTATATGACATTTACTTTTGATTTTCTAAATGAGCAATAATATTAGAAGGCCAACCAGTATACTATTGAAAGACTTAATTAACTTTATTTTCATTTCTGTGGTACTTGGTGACTGAAAAGGCTGCTCTTTGAGAACAAAATCATCCCATTGAGATCTACAGAGTTATGGTCAACTCTCCTATTTTCCAGATTACAGTTATCAGATGAGAAGGAGTAATACAGAAATGAGAATTTTAAAAATCATCTATTAAATATAGAGTTGAATATCTTCATGTCCTGTTTTAGATATTCATATTAAAATATGTGATATTCTATGCATTGTAAAAGTCTTAAAGCATATTGTTTAAGACAGTATACTAATAAACTAACACATAAATAAAATATACAAAGGGCAGAATGAATAGCAGTAAAACAGTATAGGAATGGACTGCAAAAGGAAAATGTCAATATTTAATATGTTTAGGGTAGGAGAATTCGACTAGCATTGGGAACCCTAGGTATATCCAGGCCCAGGAAACATTTCTTGTGTTCCTCTGAGAAGGAAATCAGGTGAGGGTTTATGACAGGTTTGAATTCAATAGTGTAGAAACTGAGGTGTGTTTGCTTTAATTACATTGCTTGTCCTCTGATAAAGATACTAATGTGCAGTGACCAAAAAGCAGAAAGGTAAAAATCCATAGCTCCAAAATCTCTAAGGTTTTCTGTACAAAAGAATTCTGTGGGGGGTTTGTGTAAAATTCAGATTCCTCAGAGCCACAGCCAGGGGCTCAGATTTGGTACTGTGAGGTATGGCCCAGGAATCTGTATTTTAACCAGTAGCCAAAGCAGTTATATGGCCAATAATGTTCCATAGTTTACAGTTTGAGACTGCCTTGAATTATCAAGAGTTAATGACAGCCACATGACACATTTTAAAGTATATTTTTCCTATGTTTATGCATTTTCTTTTTACAGATTAGTTACTAAGGGATGCTAATAGACAAGATGTTTGATGTTGTTTTTCCTTACAGCTATGGCATTGTGCTCCAGCAAGAGCATATTGTTAATTATATCAGTGTATTACAGTCTCGTCTGTGAAACTGTCCTAGGCCACAAGGAAAAGTTTGTCTTTCAGCAGTCTCAGCCATTTCACATTTTAACCCAGTTTCCGGAGTTCTGACGTTCAGTAACAGTGGTGTTCAAAAGAGCTATCAGACTACCTACTCATTTTGCCCTTTCATGAACAACAAATTGACCCTGTGAGGGGAAAAATGTGATCATTTGAGTGAAAACAGAAAGCCTTGTCTCTGCCATGATGCTGTTTTAGTTCTTAGCTTATTCAATAAGACCCTAGAACAGTTTTCATCATTAACTTGTATTTAGTACTTAAAGTCCTCCTCCCGCCCTGTAGATCTTAATGTTTGGATCTTGTTTACTCTGTCACTTTTTTAACTTGCAACTTTTGAGCAACATACAACTTGTGAATAATTACAGTCTTAGTAGAATGAATGTTGTTTTACTATGGTCCCTGAGGTCCTTAACTATTAGGAAAGCCTGGTGCTGTGAATGGAACAGTGTATCCATGGCAACCTGGCAGTCAACTTTTTAATTTACCAACATATTTAAAGATAGTTTATTTGCTTCAGGTTGAAAATCAGAAATCTTTTTATTTAATTGAAGTACATGTAAAGAACAACTTGTTTCATTTCTAGGCCTTCAACTCATCCAGTGAATCACTATTATCATATACATGTTTAATAGTAATTAATAGGAGAAATACTGGTATATACTCCCATTTCCATCATAAAATGTCTATATTGTGCAACTCTTTCACTCCATTTTTTTTTTTTTTGAAGACTTGTGACAAATTTTCTTAGTGCTAGGGTTACAAACATGAATGGCATAGTCACTTCTTGGTGGGAGTCTTTGATACTTCCCTTTCTTCTGTTCTTAGGTTGCTCAACTTTTGGGTTATTTTTGTTTGTTGTTTTATTTCTTTTCCCCTAGTAACTGGAATATTTAAATACTAGGTAATTTTGAAGGGCCATAATAGAAAACCGTGTCCTAGTGCCCTAATTTTATAATCTCTGATACTACAGTAACCATACTTCACCTGTCTTAAAATGCTTTGTAAAGAGTTGTTAATATAAAGATATCAGGCATTGGTCTTTTCTACTTTGTGATAAATTTGGAATCTCAAACTGGACCAAAGATTTTGGAACCTATTTAGACGTCAGTTTTCTCAAGTTGGTGATTGTCCACTAGAGGGCAGCACTGCTTTTTTATCTGCTGCTTTGATCTCTGCAGGCTCTGTGAACAGCATTTCATTGAAAAACAAATGTAGACCTCAGTTAATTTTTACACGGAACGCATATTTGGATATTTTAGAAATAACCAAACCGCATCGCTGATTTTGCTTTAAACCATTCTTTCTTTAAGTTTTATTTAATTCTGCCATTTGTGAGGTAATATTCTGCAATGCAACAGTTTTACTAGTAGGAATATATAACTGTTTTCATGTAGAAATCAGAGGTATTCTTGATGATTTTCCTTCTGGGTTGGCAGTTTTATAAGGAATCCAAGAGAATGGGGTAAGAATTTATTTATTATTTGGTTTTCTGTTAAGGCCCATCCCATCCCACCCCCACCAAAGAGACAAACCAAAAATGCTTTGGAATAACTGGGATGTCTCGTGTCTTCTTTGAGAAAGTGCACTTAGATTTATTTACCTTTTCTTTATAAAGAAAGAGAATGTGTCAATGACAAGATAGTATGGAGAATCGTTATACCATGTGTAAAGATTTAAACAGAATATAGAGAGTCTTAAATTATGATGGGCGCTTATTTTCTTTGTTTTAATCTTCTCATCAGAATGTTAAAGGGAAACACTACAATATTGCTGGCTGATGTTTTTTTTAAATAATAGGGGAAAACACATTTCTTTGGAAAAATTCTCTAAACTTGAATCACATGTAATTTCTCATCCTCAATATTAATTTCAATTGTGTAACGGGCTTAACTTTAAAAGACAATTTTATAGTCAAGAAAATGGAATTTTTTTTTACAACTTGCAAATTCTCTGTTTAAAATGTTCTATATTAACTCAAAGCAATAAGGATTTATCATTTTTAATTCTTTGGGAAATAATGCTCCAAATCATGATGCCTTGGTATTTGATGTTAGGAGGCTTATTCAAACCAGTATTTCTTACATATAATCATTGTGCGACTTCATTACACATTTGTCAACTTTGGACTAATTATTTTTATACAGCTAGGGCAGGGCACTGCATCTTGTGATCGTCTTTCTTACTAATAGGATTCTGTCTGCTTCAGCAGGCAGTAATTGAAGGCTTCATGTACAGAGTAGGGGAAAAAAAAAAAAGTTTTAGCCTGAGTGGGCCATTGTCACAGCTTCTGGTAACCAGTAGAACAGAAAACACGAGAAAATTGAACTCAGAATAGAAAAATCAGAAACCAGGAAGACTATCCAAGAGAAGAAAAAGCATGTCTTAGAGCTGTTGCATTAAGTGTAGCAAATATGATTCTACTTAAAAATGTTTGTGTTTGTGAATACCCTGGAGACTGATACAACCTCTCAGATAAATATTTTTTAGTTCCTGTTGTCCTGTTAACATTTCAGTTGTTAAAACCATTGGGTTGTAAGATTCCTTTTCCTTCTGACAAAGAACATTTATGGTCCATAGCCAGCTCCTCATAAATCTGAAAAAAAAAAAAATATGGTTTAAGTGCATGAGGGAATAAGGCCACATATTGTAGATACTAAATTTGTACAGATTTGTTGTTGTTATCTGAGCTGTTTTCCTAATTCTGTCAATAGTTAAGACAAATCAACTTTTTTAGAAGAGTAGTGTCTTCATTTAGGTTTGCCAAGCAGCTTATTTTGTCTTTTTCTTTAATTTTAGGAATTTTTATAGGCTTCAAAGATAAAGTGTCAATTGCTAGAGATAATAGACAAAAAGACATGTAATGAAATGAAATACAGATGTATCTAAACAGTTTTACCTCCTCAGTTGGTGATTACAAACAGCGAGTGCTTGGTGGTAGAATGAAAATGAAAAATTATGAAAAATACCTAGATGGTATCCTTTTAATAACATGGAGCCCGTCATACATAGGCAATACATCTTTAACTGTCATCGTCTTATTTGTTCTCATTTGTGGTGTTACTGGTGTTCGAGGTTGGTTGGCCTCCCAGAAGTCCCTCCCTGTGTTACAGCTCCATTCAACAAGGTTTTATATTTCTCATTGCTGGTGTTCTTTTGAGGGAGTGGGAGGCGGGGGATGTTTAAATTTTTTTTAATCTTTAAAAGGCAGAAAGTAAAAAGTTGTTATGACAAAGCAGCAAGTCAGGATGCTTTGAATTACATAATAGTGCAAATTCAGCTACACATTTTGAAGGGAAAATCTTCCCTCCTACTAAAGTTTTTGGAACAATATTAGATTATGTATTAGGTAAATAAGAAAAACATTAATCTTTCCATTTACTAATAAAAAAAACAAATGTACATTTTGCATATTTGAGAATGCATATGATCCAGAATCAGAATACTTGGGTTTAAATTCCTGCTCAACCATTCACTGGCTGTGTGCCCCTGGGTACGTATCTCAGCTCCTGTGGGCCTCACTTCCCTCATCTATACAGTAATCTGCCTCATAGAATCAAATAAGTACCCACTACACAAAACACTTAATAAATGGTAGCTGCAGTTATCACTGCGGTGATCGAAAACCTCACATATCTTCTGAAAAAGTTTTGTCACCGTGTTAATCTTCGTTTGAGGTCAGGCACAGAAGTTCTGATGTCAGCCATTAAATTTAACATAGAAGTGTTTGACCCAAGCTGTCTTTATAACCAGTGTTTCTTACACCCAAAAGCTACATGGTATTTATTAACTGGTACTCTTTCCATAACTGTCTTTTCAGTGTATGTTAAAGCATAGCCTGTTCAGGCATTAACTGATTAATAAATTTGGGGCGGGGGTGGCTTTGCTTTTCCTGGACCAAAACAAACCAGTTGTAATCATGCTGTGTTCCAATTAAATACATCCTTTTTGAACTGTGAAATGAGAATGTCAGAACATCTGATCTTCTAGTCTCTTGCTTTAAAACATTGCTTCCACCATTTGTGCCCACTAGAACACAGAGACCTAGCTAACAGGCAGTAGCTTTTATACCAGCTAACAGATTTTATTGCTGGGATGATTTGCTTAGCATATTTCCACTGTAGGGTAAGCAAATGCCTCTTTTCTTTACTGCCCCTAATCTTTACACTATTGAGAATTTTTATGGTAATAGGATTTCAAAAACGTGTACAAGACACTAATTTTAATCTCTGTAAACATACTGGCATCAAAATTGACATTTGTCTCTGCTGAGTTTGTATTAGTGTAGCATCGATTCTAAGTTTTTAATGCAAAAGAGATAAAATGTGCCTTGGGGCTGTGCAACCCTGAAATTCAAGTGCTTTTGTGTTCCTGTTGAGACATAATCTCCTTCTCTACAGTCCCAAGGCACAAGTGTTAAGTAAATAAAGGGACTAATAAGACTATTGTTTACATAATTATAACCCTGTCAGAAATAGAGACCTCTGTTGAAAGATGTGTTGAATGAAGATTTGGTGATGATCAAATCTGTGGGGAGAAAAGTTACACAAATGAGTAGGACAGTAGAGCTGCCTAGTCCGACATACAGACATGGTTTAACAGAAATACAGAAACAGGATTCTGCTGTGAAGCAGAAGAATCCCAAAAGTTTGGACAAAAGAAATGCATAAACTTGGAAGGGGTGATAGAAAAGGGGGTCGGTCATGTTAGGGCCAGTGTTGTTTGTGCTCTCTAAAAGATGAGATTAGGAAACAGTTCCTTAGGTCCTGTGTGGACATCTGAAGAGCACACGGTTACTTACAGTTGCTTCTCACAGTAGGAAAACTGCTCTGTCGGATTCCTTACAAGTCTTCCATGTGTTTGGAGAGAGTAGCTTTCCATGTTTGTAGAAAATACACAAATAAAGGACAGCAAAGGTTTCTAACATACTTTATCAACAACCCACTAGCTTATACCTTAAAATGCAACTTAAAAATGTGGATAATATTTTCATATTAGCCTGTTTGTTTTGCTTTTGAGTCATTATTCTAATTACTGTTGGAAAACTGATCTTCATTACTCCGTTCAGGTCAAAAATGGCTTGCTAGGTTTCCAAAAAGAAGAATCGAATGTGTTATGAAATCTTGATGTCATTTTTGAAAACTCAAAGAAGAAATTACTTTTCATTTAAAGAGAATCTGCTTCCTGCTTAAGTGGCTAATATTTTAATTAAGTTGGGAGTGAAGTTTTTCTGAGTGTCTCCTGATAAACTCCCTCTTTTATGTTGATGGTAATTAAACAGATCCCTGAGGACACCGTGGGCTCTGCGCAAGGCCCATGCTAATTGTCAGACATGAGACACTGACCAGTTGGTTTGCTCTTGAATAGTCCGCGGCGTGCTGTCAGCGCGGCAGTTTTATTTTTATGTATTGTGAGCTGTTGTCAGGGCTAACTGGGTGCCATTGTGGCTGAAGATGTTGCGCAAATTGAGGCAGATGGCTCAGATTCAGACACGTGTCATACAGAAAGGGGAAAGGGGATTGGCCCTGCAAAGTGGGGTCACAGCAGGTCACAGACCTGCTCTACACTTGTTAGTGTTTTCAAAAGCTCATGTGCAGCAACTTTGTTTTTCTCCAGTCATCCCTGCAATCAAACCCCCTCCCACCCCCCTAAAAAAAATGTGTGGAACATGCTCCATGTGGAAAATGGAGGCCTAGGAGGGTTCCGTCCTCTTCCTTCACGTCTCTGGGGCTCAACTGTGCGTGCAGAATGAATTAGCAGGATTGACAGAAGTTCATTGTGCCTCCAACGGCTTTTCAGTCAATTGCAGTGCTTAAAAGGCTAGTTTTGCTTTTAATTCCGTGTAATTAGTAGATTCTTCATGTCTTGGAATTTAGTAATGGAGCCTTAGACCCCAAGTTTCCTCTATTCTAAAGCAAAAAGAAGTATGTAACATTCTGCACGTTAAAAAAAAATTTAAAAAGAGGGAGTATGGGTGTTGCATTTGGCTGTCACGTGGTATTGTTATATGTCATCATCAACGTTAGAGACTGAATTTGAATATTTTAACATGCATGAATTTTTGAAACGTAAGTTTTATAATGTACATAAAATTATCTAACTTCTTGCATAATCATTTTCAGATATGAGGACTTAAAATTTCAAGCTCTTTGAGAAAAGTACCTTTTCTCAACATGTTTTAAAAATAAAAATGCAGCGGTTTATTTTATGTGACCCTAGGCATGGTGGAATATTAAATATCAAATGAATGATTCCCAAATATATGTTAATGGAGAATCATTCACATAAGTCTCTTGTTCAAACTAATAAGTAAAATAGACTTCCTCTTCTTGTTTTGTTCTAAAGACACACTGAAATTACCTGCTTGTGGTAAGCATGGTCCTGGGCAGTTTATTGATTTTTCAGAAGAATGCTTGGCTTTGGGTTTTGGCAGTAGGGAACGTGCAAGAAATTATTGAGAAAAAAAGAACTGTTTTAAACCTATTTGAATTTATGCCATCTCCGTTTTTCCTCCCTCATGATAAAAGCTCTCTCTCCCTCTTTTTTTTTTTTTTTCCTTCAGGTTTGCAGCTAAAACTGTGCACAGTGGGTCGTTGATGCTAGTTACAGTGGAACTGAAGGAAGGCTCCACAGCACAGCTTATCATCAACACCGAGAAAACGGTGATCGGTTCTGTTCTGCTGCGGGAGCTGAAGCCTGTCCTGTCCCAGGGGTAACCTGCTTACATCTGGACTTCAGAATCTGGCACACAACAAAAGTGCCTGGCATCCACTACTGCTGCCTTTCATTTATAATAATAGCCCTTCCATCTGGCAGTGGGGGAAGAATACACTCTTGACATTCTTGTCTCCTGCTTTAGAATGCTAGTGTGTATCTATCATGTATGCAGTACTTTCCCCCTTTTCGCTTTGCTAACCAAAGAACATATATTTTACTGTCAATTTTCTCAACTCTTGAATCTTTGTGGCATTTTCTCTGTCCTGCTACTTCTTCTGGCCTTCTCCTCTTCCTTCTCTTTTTCCACAGTGATGGACATGAATTGGGTGTTTTAAGTTCATTGGAAATCATCCTCCCTCCCACCGCAACCAAAAATTAGCCCTAGAAACAATCTAAATGGCCTCTGAGCTGGGTATGTGGAAGTACTATTGCTATTGGAATAGCATACTTTTTAGAATTAAATACAGAAACAATAAGATCTCTGCAAAATTTTGTTCTGTGAATTTCCTGGTATTGTAATTGGTTATTGACAATGCTCGTCATGAAATCATCTATGAATAATAAACTAGCATATGAATAACATGTGTCTTTGCATTTTTAATGAGTGTGTGTAATCCTGAAGTTCATATGCTGATACGTGTTTTAAAAGTAAATAGCTTGTTATATTCACAAAGAAGCAATTAATGGGGTTTAGTTAGTGAAAGAAAAACCACTTTCAACTCCGGGTAGATTTTCTAGTTGTGTTATAGAGTAGTTAACTCCAAGAAAAAAATTGGATATTTAATAATAAAAATCCATCATGTTGTACAATAAAATGTCTCTGTGCAATTTTGATTAGTAGAGATCAGATTGTAAGGCCTATTACACCTGCTGAATAAATTCTTTGAATCTCATTGTTCCTTTATAGATCTTGATGCCCAACTTAGGTGGACTGAAACACCTTTGGAAACTAATCACTATAAATCTAGTTCTGGAAATTTTAAAAACCTGTTACGTGATCAACATATCAGCGCTTCTCCCGGGAGTGTTTGTTGGCTAACTTCAACAAGTTAAGATTATTTTCATTAAGATTATTCTCTGACCAGGGGTGCCTTGGTGGCTCAGTTGGTTGCGCATCTAGCTTAGGCTCAGGTCATGGTCTCGCATTTCATGGGTTTGAGCCCCACATCAGGCTCTCTTGCTGTCGGTGTGGAGCCCACTTCAGTTATCTGTCCCACTCACTGCCCCTCCCCCACTCATGCTGGCTCTCTCTCTCTCAAAAATAAGTAAAACATTAAAAAAAAAAAAGTTATTCTCTAACCAGAAAAATTTTTTCTGAGATTTTTATACCTCTTTAAAACCGGTTGAAATTTTATTTATCTTTCTGATACAAGGTAATACTCTTTCAGTTAGTATATGCTAGTCATTTCCCTTTCCGTAGAGCCAAAAATCCTTAAAAAATAAGGATTTTTTAAAAGTAGAGAATATGCATTGATGGAAACATTGTAGAACATATATAAAGAGAAAAAAAAACCATAATTAAACATCCCTGGAATATACATGTTGAGAAGAACAAAATAGATGTGAAAAATCATTTCAATTCAAACTTGTAAGCTGGAGAGAGCAAGCAAGATGGTTAAATTGTCCTGCTCTTGAAATACAGCAGTTCATCTGGATGAGAAGTATTGCTACAGAAGTCACGTGTTCTACCTCATTCTGGAACCTTACATGCGATGGCAATGCTGCCACCAGACACACCTTTATAACTGCAAGCTGTTGGCACTTCCTTTATTAATCCTGTTTCTCAGGGCTCACTTAATAACTTTGGGTTTTTAAGTCAACAATTAAAAAAAAATTTTTTTTTTAATGTGTCTTTATTTTTGAGAGAAAGGGAGAGAGAATCCGAAGCAGGTTCCAGGCTCGGAGCTCTCAGCACCGAGCCTGACGTGGGGCTTGAACTCACAAACCATGAGACCATGACCTGAGCCGAAGCCAGTCGCTTAACCAGTTGAGCCGCCCAGGTTCCCTTTAAGTCAACAAGTTTTTGAAATGTTAGAAAGAATTTGAAGGGATAAATACCTATTTCCTGAAAAACATATTTACACTTGATGCATCAAAGCAGAGGGAAAATGTATGTTGTGATGTAGACAGCTTTTTGTTTTCCTTAAATTAGGGCACTTCTTATCTTTGAAAATAGGTCATTTATAGGTACATATTTTTAAATTAAGGAAATTTCAGTAGAAGTTTATTTTTGAATAAGATATATTTTTGATAGCTAACTTAGATTTAAAATGTATACTAAATAATGTAACGTGGTATGCTAACAGTTGAAGCCATTTTAACATCAAGAGCTTAATACCATTAAAATATTTTTCATATAAATGATATTAGAAAAATAACAAAATTCCCAAGTTAAAGATTTGGCGGAGGGCAGGGGAGGGAGGGTGTTCTTCCTTTTTTGGTACAATGTTTCATAGTTCCTTACCTCATATTTCCTTTAACTTTATCATAATCCATGATTATCTTTAAATTGTTCCATTGAGTCGAGTTAGTCAATGTTGAATTCTTAATTCTAGCTATATTTTTTCATTTTAATGTCCACTTAATGGGACATTTTATGTACACCAATCTTGAAGAATGGCTCTCATAGTGTATTTCAGACTGAGCCTCATTTTTGGTATCACATTGCCTCATTTTTGGTATCCCAATACCTTTGCTTTATTTATTATAAGAAAAGGAGAATGTTTTTATTCTGAAGAGACTAAAACAATGAACTTAATCAAATTAAAGTACTTCATACTTGCCCTTCCCAGTTACCATTTGCAAATATTTAAATAACTTCCTAATAGCTTATGAAAAGTTTGCCCTTGTAACCTGTTTCATGTTAAGAAGTTATATATTAGAGAAGACAAGAATCCAGAATGATGAATGACATAAAGGAAGGTTTTGAAAAGCAAAGTTTAGCTAGCTAGAGGAAAAGCTAAGCTCTTTGACTTTCTTTGTTTCCTCTCTCTAACTTCTCTTACCTTATACGGGACTGTGTTTAAAGGGGGAAAATCCTCTTTTCACATAATAAGGGGGTAAAAAGCCCTATGTTATAATGCAAAATTAACAAATTCTTACTATTTCCTTTCTATTTCAAGATTGTCTATTGTGGAACATGAAGAGCTGCAGTTAACCACTGTTGGGTATAGTAAAATACAAGATGCGTTCTATACCCCTCAAGAAACCACAGTCCAGTTGGCAATAAATGAAGAAATGGCAGTATGGACTCCACTAAGTCAGTGAGCCCTGGTTTGCAAACTAACTTCGCTTACATAGTAATGTAGGCTCACCTTCCCCACCCCCACGCACTTTGGGTGCCAAGTCAAATAGCTTTAAGTGAACTATCACCCCCCCCCCCCCCAAGTTGCTGAACCCATCTCTTCACCTCCACCTCCCCTCTCCTCACACAGGTGGTTTAACCAGACCAGCCATTGATGGCTCTTCCATCGGTTGGAGGTCAGTTCATTGAAAGGCAATTACTTTCTGACCACGTGCTTATTTTTTTTTCTTTCAGAGAGCATGAAAGGGGCAGAAAGGCCAAGGGAAAGAGAGCATCTCCATGCTGAGCATGGAGCCCAACTCAGGGTTCGATCCCATAACCCTGGGATCATGATCTGAGCCAAAATCAAAGAGTTGGACACTCAACTGACTGAGCCACCCAGGCGTCCCTGCCTTTTTTTTTTTTTAAATCATCCTTTTCCTTCCCTTCTGCCTTCCAACTTGACCAGTTACCTCAAGAAAAGTTTTCATGATCACTGTCACTCTTTACTTGAGATTTTACAGGAATCAGAAAAAAAAAGTTTATGATAGTGTTATATTTCTAGATGAATGGAAATTGTGTTTAATAGAAAAACATGCCCTTAAATGGATCATGAAATTTCTTTCCTGAATCTTCAGTCTCCATCTCCTTCCTGACAAATAGCTTTCAGTATGACTAAATGAATGTTTTACTCTCTTTCTTTCTTAGTAACGTCACTTTTTTCCTACCACTTTTCAACTGTTTTACAGAGCAAGCACTATTTTAAGACCTGATCTGGTAAGTTAACCACCATGTGAAATTAGTGTTTGAATGAAAATGTTTTGGATTTCACATGATCACTTGACCAACACACTTGGAGCACAGCTGTTTGAAAGCTGAAATCGTTTCTGGGAAGAGTTGTGAAGCAGTTGCATGATTAATTGTCAGATCACACCAGTGAGAGCTGTTGGATTTGGGGAAAGAAGTGATCAATGGGTTAGAGAGGTCTGTGAAGGTTCAACTGTGGCAATGAAGCTAGCTAGGTCTTAAAAGTTGGATGGCATTTAGAAGAGAAAAGAGTTTCTAGGAGTGGGAGAAGGAAGAATATATGGTTCTCAACTGAGGCCGTCTCTTAAAATGTACCTTTGTACAGGGAGCGGCATTACCCCTGCACCACTCTCTGCGCCCTCATTTCTCCTTTTTCCCCTCCCAGGGTCTCCCTGACACCAGCCCCCAGGTCTCCAGCTCAGTGTGCTTTGGCAGTTTAGAGGAGGAACCAATGGTTGCGATACTACGGGTGGGGCTGTGCTGCACTTAGAAACAGTGGAGAGGCAGGAAAAGGTTGGGAACCAATGAACTAGAAATCAGGAGAAATCAACGTTGTTGGTTCTATTCTCCCACTTGTAAGCCAATTTTAGATATTTCCTTGGGGATTTTAGGTATTTCCTATGCTTTTCAGTTATTTCCAGGTTCTAAAAGGAGTCGTTTTTTATTTACAGAGTACCTAATGAACATGAAATTCCATTGGTATCCACTTACTGGTAGTGATTGTACGTTTAAGTGATGTCTAATCTTCCCTCGTGTCTGTCTTTTTCTGGAGCCAGTTTGATGCACAGTCACTTGTACGTGTAATTCCTGGCTGCTTCCATAAATGTATACACTGAAGACCCTAACCCCTCAGAACTCAAATATGGAATTACTACAACAGACTCAAACTTGTCTTTAATGACACTGCTTTCTCATCTACAGCCTTGAGTGCCAGAGACACCAAAGATGAGGCTTAAGTGTAGAAGAATTTAAGTACTCTCTACACCCAACGTGGACCTCGCGCTCATGACCCTGAGATCAAGAGTTGCACGCTGTACTGAATGAGCCAGCCAGGCCTCCCAGTGCAGGAGAATCTTTATTCTCAGATGCAGAGATGTCTAGAAAGCCTGACCAGCAGATAATTCTGCCGGTGGGTTCATTCATGTAAGCCCGTGCAGACTGCAGGTGCCGCACGTGTGGTTGGGGAGAACAGGGAAGCCTCGCCTTGCCCACCCTTCTCGTTAAGTGGCCTGGGAGGGGTTGCCGAGGAGGAAGTTTCATAATATGAGAGGGAAGGAGGGAAGACAGATTAGCTCTGAAAACGTACCTCAACCGAGATTGTGATTTGTTCCTCTTAGAAGAGCATCTTCTCTTTTTTAGTTTTTTAAATAGCGTGATGAATGAGGACTCTTGTTTTACGGTAGGGTCAACCATCTCCATGGATAACAAAGGAAATCTTAAGACCGTCACCTACAAAAAGAAAAACGTGGGGCGCCTGGGTGGCGCAGTCGGTTAAGCGTCCGACTTCAGCCAGGTCACGATCTCGCGGTCCGTCAGTTTGAGCCCCGCGTCAGGCTCTGGGCTGGTGGCTCGGAGCCTGGAGCCTGTTTCCGATTCTGTGTCTCCCTCTCTCTCTGCCCCTCCCCCGTTCATGCTCTGTCTCTCTCTGTCCCAAAAATAAATTTAAAAACGTTGAAAAAAAAACTTTAAAAAAAAAAAAAAGAAAAACGTTACATTTTGCCTTTGCAAATTTTAAAAAGCTGTGTAAAGATGGGCCCCTCAGCCTGAATTTAAACTCCCCATTTCTCCTGAGTTCACTATTATAGGCTTATTCCCTTTGTTATTTAACCATGTAAAGTTAGGAACAAGAAAGGGTAAGGTGTGAACCCAAACACACTGCCCCCAGGAAGTTAATGCAGACATTTGGAGGAAACCAAGTATCCTCCCCACTTAAGGCTTGATTTTTGACTTAAAAAATGAAGCCGTCATGAAAGAGCCTCATACTGGCATCACACAAAACTCGCCAACACCCAAGGGCACTCTTTCCGTGACCCTGGGGCCTCCATTTTACTCGTGCCTCATCAAAACCACAGGGCCTAAATAAAAATATTTTGTAAACAAAGTTATGGGCAGCTCCGTTTTCTAATTGAAAGTAATTATGATTTCTGTGCTGTGGTGTAATTACCTAAAAAAATGTTATTTGATGATTAAGATTCTGGAGTGAATTGTGTTCTTTGGGCTCTTGCACCGTTCCTCCATCAGGGACCTGGTTTCAGCGGTGTGCAGCTGCTGGAGTTGATTTACAGTGCTGCGGCTGTGGCTGGTCATAAATAAATCCTCTTATATAGTTGTTATGAACACCTGTTAGATCATCTGTCAGCAAAGCGCTGTTCACATTTATCATGGTGCGGTAGTTATTTTACCTCAATCCATTTCCAACTGACTCAGCCTCCATCGCTGGGTTACTATTACCACACCATAATCGCTCGCTCCCACTCCATGTTACAACTTGCAGATAAAAGATTTCACTACTTGGCCAAATTTCATAAATAAAGGAGCAGTTCAGTGCAGTAAAAGTTTATTTTTGTCGTCATTTGTCACCCCATTATTCTATAAATCAAATGGAATAGCACTATTGCCAGCTCAGGCGTTGCTGTCAGCCTTAGGCATGGAAATGGTCCGTTTCTTCCTTTTAGATGAGATGACATGTCTTTCAGACTTAACTGGCTTATGGCTTTGTTTCACCCATTTTATTTTATTACCCCTCCAGAAAAAAATCCTTTGGGAACAGAAAGACTTAAGGAGCGAAATGGAAACAGAAAACACAGCCCAGCACGCTGCTTAGCTCAGTGATCTGCGTTTCCCCCATCCAGTCATTAGGAATTGACCACCACCACCCCCCACACACAGGCTGAATCCCTGACTGAGGTGCTTCTCGTAAACTTGTAAGGGGGTTGTAGTATGTCTGTTTTGGAAAGGCCGTTACCGTGTGGAGTTACGGATATTGAAATACGTGATGTATATCCTCAGAGATCCTCTGGATTTGACAGGCTTTATGCAAAGAAAAGACAAACTGGTTTCTTTTCTCAAATGCATTTTAATGGCTCGGAGGCTTTGAGAGGGGAATGGTCACCCCCAGAGAGAGAGTCTACCCCCTTGGAGGTTTATCAGCGTGGAGCTTTGGAGGGAGAGTCAAGATTTATTAGCAAGTTGTGAACTCTGTCTCAGACGTAAGTCTGAGGAAGGCAATGTCCCCTGGTTAAAAGGAAGAGGACAGAAAAAGCTGAAGGGATGGGGTAATAGAAAAGGGTTTATAGTTATAGTTGATATTATACTTCCGAGTTGGTTCTAATTCAACTTACATTCTTCATAGTCATTATGTAGCTCATAAATTCAATAAAGTGTTTTACTGTTACTATAAAAATGACAGGAGGGGGGTTTTATGTTGTAAGTTTCGTTAGTTGCTCTTCCTGTTTTATGTTGAAGTTCTCAGGCCATTATGTCATTAAACTCCTTGGAGTCTGAAGGGCTCAGGCCCCTCCATTTCTTGCCTTTTGCATGCTCAGCCATGTCAGCCCAGGCTCGGTCAGGCCACCGGAAACTTAGAGCCAACTGGCTGTGGTGCCAGGGGAGCAGGGTGCTTCGTATCTATTATTTCATGACAAGTAGCTTCAGTCTATGATGACGTGTACCGAGGAGCAGAACAGCTTGGGGGTTGGGCGGGGGGCAGCCTCAGGCAGAGAGCACTTAAGGGGTCTACAAATTCGGAAGAACGAGTCTATCAGGGAACTTGCTGACTGGGAGGTGAAGTAGCCCAAGGCCCTGTTTGGACCCAGGAACTGTTCTCTGCTTTGAGATTGGCCTCAGCACTGGACTCTGCTTACTTGTTAACCTTTGCGTAGCTCTAAGTCCTTGATAAAGTTCTGAGCAAATGCACAGTCAGAATCTTAACTGGGATTGTTTGAAAGGCAACACCACTCTCTTTTGGTTGTTTTCTTTGATTCCAGAAGAAGCCAAGGGTACTCTGCCCTAGGAAACTTTGCTTTCTCCAGATGTTTGTTTTGAACAGAATATCCACATGGAAACAGCAACTACTAATTCTCTGGCCAGAGTGCATCAAGGCCTTAATCTAAAGCCTCCCATCCATCCAGCTGTCTGGCATTTGCTATTATAGGGCACCAACAGAGAAATGAGGCTGTGGCTTTATCACTGCACCCTGGGTGACAACTTGATTTTCTGCTTTCACCGCAGGCAGCAGCAGCCCAACATGATGGGGCTGTTAATTTGTGCATTTCATGGTGTCTGTCAGGGGGGCTGGGAGAGGAGGGTTTCAGGGGGAAGGGAATGGAGCATGTCCCAGCCGCGGAAGCACCTGTCTGCATTGACGGCACAGAGCACTTCTTATTAGCGTGCAGGTCTCTAAATGCAGCCCAGGGATGACAGCCTGGCATCCCAGCACCCACACACTGTGACAGGCGCCGGCAGCCGGTCCCATTGTTTGCCCTTGATGAGCATGTCATTAATGGAAATGGAAGAAAGTGAGGGCCACATCAGTATTCAAATAGCCTCTATTCTCTCTGCCATTCACCCGGCTGGCTCAGCCTGCCACAGATTTCCTTCTGCAAGCTCCTCTTAGACTTTTTTTTTTTTTTTTTTGGTAACAGATTTATTCCCATTGCATACAAATCCTTTCCATGTTGTTCCTGGTTTCTTCCAATCCTGTGTTTACACCCACCTCTTTAGACTGGATTTAGCCAGATCAAAGGAGATTTGGGCTCTCGTATACTGCAAAGGTCTAATTAGCAAGTACATGCTCTTTGCAGCCAAGAAAATGCATGTTGCTACTCCTGAAGCCTATTTCCTGTGCCTCTTGAATCCTGCCTCTTCTCTGGGGAGATGGTGGCTGCTGTGGCCACCACTTTCAGAAATACCTGATAGAGCTGGCTAGCACAGAGTACAGAGGATCTGACTCCTTCAAGAATGGCTGGCATGGCAACAATATGTCCCTTTCTCAAGCTTAGTAAATTAAAGAGAAAGTAAGGAAAGTGCCCAGTTGTGCACTTTGGAGGGAAAGAACTGTGTATGCACACGATTATTTACAACCAAGTGGGTAGTGACTGGGTCCTAAATACATGTTTCCATCCCTCACACCCTGTGTTGGTCTGTTTGCTTAATAATGTAATTAGTGCTCAGAGGGAGAATATTGATGCTGCTGTCGGCAGCCCTTGCTCTTCTGTGCGCTTCTCACCCACTCCTGTCGCCCACTTAGCTCCCGCACTACCTAGTTCAGTGGTTTCAGCTGTGCACCTACACACCGCCCCCTTCCCCACACACTCCTCAGAGCCCCCTCTGTGAATATCAGCCCAACTCCACACCCCCTGCCCTCCCCGCACATGCTTAGTCCTGTGTTTGCAAGGCTCACATCTTACACATTCAGATGGGATGTTCTTAGAGGAAGGCAGCAATGAAAGACCACCTCTAATTTCTCTCTGACCTTTCAGTAAGGAAAGGTCAGAAGAACTGCTTGCCGTGCATTTCCCTAGCAATGTCCCTTATCTGGTATTAATCTGTCAGGGACTCGGGGCCGACTCCCTAAGACATCACCCAGCTCCTGAAGTGGTCTTGCCAGAGGATGAAAATAGAGCAAATGCCACTGCCGAAATGCCTGGAAGCGGAACTCAGGGCCAGTTCGTAAGCGATGCAGTGTCCCCTTGTCACATCCAGAGATGAACAAAGTGATTCTTACTTCACCAAGCTGTCTTCTCCCCCAAACACAGAAACTCGTTGAGGGAAAGAGCCATGCCTTTATTCCAATAATGCCGTCTCTTGATAGAGGTGCCGTGATGCCTGGCTCAGGGTGGACTTTCATGTTATCATGGCCCCTCAATGGATCTGGGAGACCCAAGAACACACCTTCTCAGGTGTTTATCTGACAACCTACAAACCCCCCCCAACCCTTCCCCAGTAGAAGCCCAGAGGGGTGATTATGGTCTAAAAAGCGAAGTCGTAAATTGGGCTTTCTCTACTCACTTGCTTTGTAGCTGAGGGAATCTACCGAGGGCAATTTAAAAGGAAAAGAAACAGGCTGAGAAAAAAATTGCAATGCTTTAGCCTTAGTGTCAGAGTGATGGAAAATAATTTTCACATTTGATTAATTATTAAGAGATCTGTTTAATAAAATATAGAGAGAGCATTTTGTCTCTCCACAATCATTAGTATGACCCTGGACCCCTATTTTGGAGGTGAACAAAAAGCTATTGAGGTATAACAATAAATTTTGTCCCCAAGGGTTTTTGCAGAAGTGGCCACAGGGCCATCCTGACAGATTTAAGGCAGAAATCCCACAGCTGACACTGAAATGTGTCAAATGCAGTGGCTTCAGTTGGCAGGTCGCACACGCCAGCCTCACCCAGACATGTGAATAAAGCAAAATCATTGACCTAGAAATAAACTGTGCATTGGTAGGGCTATTTCCTTCTTGTTTTATTTTTTTTTTTTTTATTGAAAATTAGCTCCCTAAAACATAGCTTCAAGTATTTAGTATTCTTGGTAGCTTACTTTTTTCAAATGTGCAAAGTCATCAAGGAATTCTTTTTTGAATGTGTTATTAAAAAAAAAAACACAATTTTTCCATGACTCTCTTTCTTTTATTAGAATTTAAATAGGAGTATCAGGGCCTATAAGGAAATATCCTAGGAGAAGGAATTAGATTTCTTTCCTCCCCAGAAAAAAAAAATTTAATTTTATCTTTAAAATTAGTACATAGAGTCTGTTTTGTTCAACCTCGTACATTTAAAATAGGTAACCTCATTTAATTAGTAATATGAATATACTTATTAATTTTATAACGCTTGAACAGACATTTCCAAGTTTGGATTTTTTACGCACTTTGATTTGCTGGCTACTTTCAACTATTGATCATGCTGTACAGACGTGGCTGCAAGAAGCAATCAAAGTCAGGTGTGGAAATGTTCCAACTGATGTCGCCCCATGCACCCTCCATGCCCCCTACCTGCTGGTACCTTTGCAAGGTTCACATCCCTTCCATTCAGGTGGATGTTCCTCTGGTGAAGGCACCAGTGAAAGACCACTTCTAATTTCCTTCTGCCTTTGCAGTGAGAAAGGACAAGCCCTCGCCTATGTGGGAGCCCCCGGCAGTGTGGCGTTCTCAGGCTGTGCACAACAGGCCAGAGTGGGGTCGCCTATGCCTACCTCTCCTCAGCCTGCAGCCGTGTTTCTAGACCTTCCACCATTGCCCACCTCTTTTGAAGACGAATTCATCAGACATTCTGGAAGGAACTCCAGAGCTGTTCATCTGCCAATATTTTCACTCTCCTAGCAAAGGCCGCTCCTGTAAATGGAAAGCATAGCATGAAAAACATGTTGCAGGGGTGGGGTGAGGTGGGGTAGGGGAAACCATTGGATCTTTCAGTTAACCTCCCGTTCCTTCACCGCAGACACTGGTGGGGAGCACATGTGATATGGGGAGTTTAAGTGGCACCAGCACTGTTACTCTGGCCGTGTGGTGATCTACTAGGACCAAGAAGAGCACAAGTGTCCTTCCTCCCTCTCTGGACCCCTAGGAAGCAGAAGATTTATAATATCCAGAAGTAAACAGGGAGAAGATATTAAAACCTTTATTCATCTTTATTATTTATCTCATGCCTGTTCTGTTATTGTATTTGCTTTATAACGCACTTACTATATTGTACTGGACAGTAAATATACATGTACAGTAATATATATATAGTTAGTGCCCCATGTATATATAATTAGTAATACATTATAAGTAGCAATACATGTGTATAATATACAGTCAGCAATACAGAATCCAATTTACAAATAAACGTATATACTGGAATCCACTCAGTCAAAAGTGCTGGGAGACCACAGGACCACGGCGTGGCTCCCAGTATGCACTGCTCTTTGCGGCTAAAACACTGAGTCCAAGATGGTATTCCCAGCACCAGGTTACTTCTCCACGACTGTGGTTTGAGAAGAGTAGGCAGAGAGGCCTCTCGAGGCACCAGGAAGTTCTTTCTACTGCTCAGACAATGATCAGACTTTTCTTGGCCTCTCCCACCCCTCACCCTTTTTTCCTCGGGGCCATTTAGAGAATATTCAGTGTTCGGCCACCTTAACGAGGAAGCGCAGGGACGAGGATGATTCCCTCCTGAGCAGGTTCACCGTGCAGGGACTAATTACAGCCCACTTCGGAGAAGTTGGGAGGCAGGGCGCAGAGCGGTGCCGCCTCCCTTGGATGGAGGAAGGCGGGGGGCCATGCAGAGGGTGGGATGGCATCTGGATCCATCTCATTAGGAGTGAGGAATGACTCATGATTCACAAAAGGTCATTGCCTACTGGGGTAGATAAATTACCTATAAGCCTTCAGCAGAGTTGGAGGACCTATTTGGTAAGGAAGTTTTCATTAAATCAAAGATTTTACGGCTTCTATTTTGTTGCATAGGAAAAGGGAAATAATTAGTAATTGACGAAATAAGTGCAGGGAATAAAAAAGTGTAATGTTATTCTAATAAGCCTTGTCTTGGTCTTTAACTTTTCACTTGCAAGCAGCATTATTTTTTAACTCAGGTGTATAAAAATCATCCACACTGAGAAAGTGGAACCAATTGCAGTTAAACAATTGAGGGGAGCACTAACCAATAATAGGATAGACTTTAAAATGCCATAAATATTGTTCCTTTTTATTGTGTTTGATTTTTGATGATTCCCATAACCCATTGGTTAAGATTAAGTAGACATGTTCTTAGGTAATACTCAAATACATTTTAGTGCTAAACTATACAAAGCAGAATATATATATTTGCCCCCAAATTGCCTGTTAGATGAGTTTCTCAGATGGGCCCCTATTTTTCTACTGTCATTTCCATCTTGGGAAACCTCCCAGATTATAACAAGAGTAACAATAAAATTAAAATTTCTCTAAGGGTGAATTTAACCTAACCTTTTGGGGTAGCACTGTAACCTATAAATTAGGTAGATTTTCATGGAGTAACAAATTCCAGTCTTTCTGTCAGCGAAATGTTTACCCCTCACATTTACATGGCCACAGGGATTTCTTTTTCATAGGATTCCTGCCTTTTTCCTTTTTACCCCCAATTAAACCTGTTTTGGAGAGGATTTGTGCTCCTATGAGATTCACAGGCTATCAGAAGTAAATAATAAAGAAATATGGAAAACGTCTAAGTGGGACAGGAAAACAGTAGATTCACACTGATTGTACCTTTTTTTTTTTTTTTTTTTAACTTCTCTTTCCCGATGGGGCCTCCTATGCTTGGTCTTCAGCTAATCATTTCTTTTTATTATTATTGTTTTAATTTTTAACATTTATTTATTTTTGAGAAACAGAGATGGACCACGAGCGGGGAAGGGGCAGAGGGAGAGGGAGGACACAGAATCTGAGGCAGGCTTCAGGCTCTGCCTGAATCTGAGTTGTTAGCACAGGGCCCAAAGTGGGACTCGAACTCACAAGCTGCAAGATCTTGATCTGAGCTGAAGTCGGAGGCTTAACTGACTGAGCCACCCAGGCACCCCTTCAGCTAATCATTTCTTAACCTACCTTTTCTCAGTGCCTTCACAGTAGCCGGGTTTTGGAGGACCTGTGTTCATCTGCATTTCAATGATGAGGTAGCAGGTTTTTGGAGCAGCCAGTCCCTTGCCAAGTTCTACATCTTGAACCGGGCTATGGTCCTGCGCCAGTATCCGCCCCGCTGCCCAACACGTGTGAGAAAGTCCTCTGCAGAGACAGTGTGGATGGGAAGGGAACCTAAAAGTCACCAATGAGGTAAAGTGCCCAGCATGGTGCCTGGAGCTTGTCAGTCACTAAATTATGAACATTATATTTAAAAAAATCCAGGGATGGGGCGCCTGGGTGGCTCGGTCGGTTAAGTGGCCGACTTCGGCTCAGGTCATGATCTCGCGGTCCGTGAGTTCTAGCCCCGCGTTGGGCTCTGTGAGGACAGCTCAGAGCCTGGAGCCTGTTTCAGATTCTGTGTCTCCCTCTCTCTGACCCTCCCCTGTTCATGCTCTGTCTCTCTCTGTCTCAAAAATAAATAAACGTTAAAAAAAATTTTTTAATAAATAAATAAATAATTAAAAAAATCCAGGGACACCTGGGTGGCTCAGTAGGTTAAGCGTCCAACTTTGGCTCAGGTCACGATCTCTCTGTTGGTGGGTTTGAGCCCCACTCAGGCTCTGTGCTGACAGCTCAGAGCCTGGAGCCTGCTTCAGATTCTGTGTCTCCTTGTCTCTCTCTCTCTGCCCCTCCCCCCCCCCGTCTCTCTCTGTCTCTCTCAAAAATAAATAAAAAGTAAAAAAAAAAAATGCAAGTAGCAGGTGTTCTCTGCTATAGACTGGGAAAGAAGTGGCTTTATATAAGTGCACAAGGAAAATGCAAATGTTCCCATGACAAGTACGTGATGGTAGAACATGCGACACTGCTTCTGTTTACGGATTCTTCCAAGAGCCCTGTTTCCCTGTTTCCCTCAGTTCTCCAGGTAATATAATTTTAATAGTATCAAATAATGACATTCTTTTTTTTAATGTTTGTTTTTGAGAGAGAGAGACAGAGCGTGAGCAGGGGAGGGGCAGAGAGAGAGGGAGACACAGAATCTGAAGCAGGCTCCAGGCTCTGAGCTGTCGGCACAGAGCCCGACGCAGGGCTGGAACTCACGAACTGAACCGTGAGATCATGACCTGAGGTGAAGTGGGATGGTTAAGTGACTCAAGCCATCCAGGCGCCCCTCAAATAATGACATTCTTAACCATTTCTCTAGGGAGACTATTCTACTCACTGATAGATCGCACCCTCAGGGAATTTTTATGGATAACTGTTTAACAGCTATTTTTCTAAATTTCTTCCCATGGGAACACTATGAACCTTGAAAAGGAGCAGTTGGTGAAACACTCTTGTTTGCTTGTGACCCTCAAGATGTCAGATGGCTGCCGGTAACCTTAGTGGAAGGCGTGCCACTTACTTGCTTCACCACCCAGTGAGTGACCTCCATCAAGCCTCCCTCCTGTCCAGGCCTCAGTTTCTTCAGGCAGACGTTGTGAAGAATTAAGATGAAGTGACCATCCCCTTAAGGTTCCTCTTCCTCTGGCTGGACTCAGCGTCATTCAGCACAACACTGCCCAGCCTCTGGACCTCGGGTGTGCCAAGCAGAGAAGTGCCCTTGGTAAATTCTTCTTCCTCCTATCGTATTTAAACCCCATATAGAACTTGAGATTCCTCCAGTCACTTACATAAATAACCCAGTTTCTAGTCCCCTTGGCTTCCTGAGTTTTGCCTGCCCTCTCTGACTTCTACCACACAAAAAAAGTAGCCCCAGGGACTCTGGCCAAATTTACCAAGGTAGAGTGGAGTTTCCTGAGCCGCTGAAGAAATAGGAATCTTAAAAGGCCTTTTATAGAAATTTAATGACTCTTGAGAAATCTCCTGGCTTAGCTATTTTGCCCCAGGAAAATTAGCATTGCATTATCCTCCCTATCCTCTTATACCCTGTTTTGAAAAGGTAGTAGATAGTTCATTTTAAAAGTAACAAACATCCTATTTGTATTTACTTTTTATGCCACAAACGATGCATTTGGTATTGAGTTGAATAGGGCTCCAAGAGAAAATACAATTAATGAATAGTCACAAGGTTGCTAATCTGATCAATGCTGGGTGATAGGACATTTAATCTGATTGTCTGTGACCACAATTGCACAGAGCCTGTGGCAGCAAAGAGGACCACATTGGCTGGCAGGAGCGTTTGCAGATTATTAATTACTCGAGGGGTGGGGGCTGTGATGAAAATAGATGTGGGGAAGAGAAAAGGTGTCTAGGAGGAGGAAGGGAGCCAGCTGCAGGAATCTAACTCAGGGAGGTTATCCCACAGAAAGTGTGGCACGTTTTGTGCCAGTAACCCTGTGTACAGCCCCACATTCAAGAAGAAAATGAAACCTAACAACAATCTTCAGAAACCCCACATCTCATTCAGGTAGGCATGTGGACCACGGCAAAGGCTCCCTGTCAAAGGCATTGCTCTGGCTGAGAGGGTGGTCTGCCCTGTTGGCGATATCCATAGTGATCATCAATAGTCATCTCTGCTGAAAAATGTAGAGACTCTTCCGCTTGCCAGGGATTAAAATATGTCAAATGTCTAACCACTGCCCACACCAGCCTTGCAATGCCTTGAGGCCAGTGGCAGAGGGAGAAAATCAAGGAACCTTCCTCTGCATCTGCTCCCATGCCCCCAGAGGACATCTCTAGGGCCAGCAACAAACCTGAAGGCAAGCTAGCCAGGTTGGGGCTGACTCCCACACTCCTGAACTGCCCTTTCCCTCTCAGATCTGGAGGACACTCTCCTGTCCTTTGCAGGGGTCGGTGGGAACAGACCTCTGTGTAGACCCCAGGAGGTGGCTCAGTGTCCTCTCCAAACCATGTTTCTTCTCATAGCTGCATCCTGAGCAGAGCAGGGATTCCCGATGTCCCCTGCTCCTGTCCCCACCATGACTTCTCTCTTCCTTGCAACACACACCAGACACCTTCTTGAGACAGGAGTGTTATAGCCCAGATGTGTGGCAGTGAGGACCACAAGTTCCCTGACTTCAGGGGCTCATCTCTTGTTGAGAGAATAAGACACTAAAACAGGTACTTATCTGGGAACAGCCCAGAAGGTCATTGGCTCTCTGTGTTGATTTTTTGTTTTGCAGTGCTCAGCACCAAGGTCCCCTGTGGCCTTTTCCAAAAACATCTGAGGGCCTCTCTTGTGCCCACCTGGCATGGGTAGCCCTCTGCCCTTGTACCTTAGCACACCATATCCTTGAACCCTTCATAGCTCCTAGGCCACATTGTGATCAATGTTGCAGCTAAGTGTGCAAACCATCATGCCAATATCTGACAGATCGATGGAAGCCCCTGAATGCCAGGCTGACTATGAGGTCAGTGGGAAGCCCCAGAAGGTGTTTGCTCAGTGCCTGTTTGGGGCTCCAGCCCTCCCCGTTCTCTGACCCCACACATTCCCATGCTGGCTGCCGTACCCGGCTGCTGGGGCCTCACCCTCCATTTAAACTGGTGCCAGACAGAAGGGAGCTGGCAAGGGCTCCCACGAAGGCCCAAGACAACCACTACATGGGAGAAACAGCCACTCTCTCAGCAACTCAGTGACTGCTTTGTTGGTTCCTCGCTCTGCCAGGATGCCCCATTCTGAGCTAATGAACAGCTTAAGTGTGCAGATGATGAAAAAAGCAGAGAGTATAAGCCCTGATTGTAAAACAATGTCAGCAATACAGGAGGCTGCCTGAGTGGAAAAACAGCTCAAACCTAAAGAGTCCTTTCAAATGCCTAGTTTTGTTCTGAAGTTGCCTGACCGCTTATCTCCTCTTGTTTTTCTTTTCTCTGTTTCCTTTTAAAACCATTACAATCAAGCATTTATTAAATATTGAGGCCAGGGGAAGTACTTCTATGAGCTATTCAGGCCCAAAAGCCTCAAAGAAGGAGGATGGGACACTGACAGTCTAATTGATTTTCTTCTGGAATAAAATTAAAAGCAAGGCAGAGAGTAGCAAATAGCACTCACCTTTATTGCACGCCTTGGAGCTTGGTAAATAGAGGGCAATGTTTCAGTGTTTGGTTTAGGGTGAAGGAGGAGGGTTATTATGAGAAAATGAAAAACAATTAGGTTGAGAAACGAGTGGGGGCAGGGGCACCGGGGTGACTGGCGGCAGTGGCTGGGTGGGACTCTAATGTGAGGCTGTTCCAAGTAGGCCCTCCCTCTCCGGTCTTGTGCCTGGTGCCGAGGCTGGGGGACAACCGGTCTTCCCTCTGAAAAGTGTGTTCCCTCTTTGATTCCTGGCCTCTGCCTCCAGGCCTGTGGAGCCAGACGCTTCCCCTGGTAGAATGTAAACGAACCTGAGTTCTCTCCCTGCGATAACTGTGAAATGAGAAGCCATTTCTTCTCTGTTAACTAGAAAAAGCCCACCCCTGTGAAACCCTGTTCCCAATGCCTGTGCACTGCTAATGGAATTTTTAACTCGACCTAACCGCACCTGAAGGTAATCAGCTCTGGGCCAGTTGTGCATTCGAAGTCCCTGTCAAGCTGACAGGAGGGCAGAATTAGATGGTTTGATAACATTTCTCTCCAGGGCGCCATTTCAGCAGTGGTGGGGCAAGAGCCCCAGGGAAGGCTTTGTCCTGTTCTCCCCTCTCTCTCTACCAAGATAGGGTGACGTGGCCCCACTCCCACCCTGATCTGGGTGCCCTGACCTAAGGGAACTGGGTTCTGGTTTTCAGAACATTACTTAGGCATTTCTTCCCCGGAGAGACAGAGGGTGTTGAGGTTCAGGGTGTTAAAATATGGCTCTGCCCTGTGAAACCTTCTTCAAACAAGGGTGTATTTCTAGCAGGAAGCAATTTGTACATTCCAATTTTTGGTATTCACCCAACTCTCAAGTCACAGAATGTTTTTAAAACAGTGCCCAGTCATTGAAAATGCCAGCCAGGTATTTTGAAGTTGCTTTGTACTCTTAGCATGTGACAGAATCTTCACCCAGGGAACTTTCAAGAAGCAAGGATTTCAAATAGAAGCCTGAGGCAATTTTAAGAGGGACACTCTCTAGTCATTTGTGTAACTCCCCCCCCCTTCTGTTTCTAATTCCATCTTAGAAGCTTGAAAATACAATTTTTTTCCCTTTACCAATTTTGTGTTTTTCTATTTGGCAAACATTGATTCTTTTCTGTGTCCCAAATGGAGGTGAAATTAACTTGTCTGTCTGTTTCTTAAACAAAAATAAATAAACAACTTCAATATGTATAGTCCCAGATCCTGCCAAACACCTTTTGCGATATGCCAATGTCACCAAGGAATGTCAGCTCAGCACCATGATTAGCATTTTACAATTGCTACAGAGCCAAATGTTGAGAGAATAACAAATGCTATTTTGTGCCCCATGAAAATTACAGTTGAAGAAAGGGAATTTTTCAGTCATGTAGCAGGAAATTAAAAACAGGAGTCCAGGAGACTGAGATCCAGATGACTTTCTTCCTCAGGTAACTAATTTTAAGACCAAAACTGAGGTTCAAAAGATATATGTAAGTTAATTTAGTTTCACTTTTAAAAGCTTTCCCCTCTAAAGTTTTGTATTATGAATTCTCTTTAGGTGGATTTTTTAACCCCAATTCCCAACCTAAGAAATGATTGATGTTAATAAGTGAAAAGATAAGCCACAGATGAAGGGAGATGTTTGTCTAACACAGCTGATGAAGGAGTTGTATGTAGACTATATAAAGACGTCTGATGATTCAGTAAGAAGATCAACAATTAAAAAACGGGCCAAAAAAAATGGAAAAGACATTTCACCAAAGAAGGTAAACAAATAGCTAATTGGTGTATGAAAATGTGTTCAACACCACTGTATATCAGGGAAATGCAAATTAAAACTAAAATGAGATCTCACTACATACCTACTAGAATTGCTAAAATTAAAAAGAAAGACCATATCAAGTGTTAGTGAGGATGTGGAGGAACTGGAACTTTCTCATACCCCATGAATAAGAATGCAAAATTATCCAGCTATTTGGAAATCTGTTCAACCGTTTCTTAAAATGCTAAACACATACATATCACACAATCTATCAACTCCTAGGTATTTACTCAAGAGAAATGTAAACAGGTCCACACAAAGATCTACAAGCAACTGTTAATAGCACCATTATTCCTAATTGGCCCAAAGAGAAAACAACCCAAATGTCATTAACTGGTGAATGAATTCAGTAATTGTGGTATATCCATTCAATGGAATGCCATACAGCAATAAAAAGGAAGGAACACACAACAATATGGATGTATCTCAGAAAAATCATTCTAAGTGAAAGAATCCAGAAGACACAAAAAACTGTACATACTATATGATTCCATTTATATGACATTCTAGAAAAGGCAAAATTATAGGGACAGAAATCAGATTCCTATAATGATGCATAGGGGAAGTTTTGGGGCCAATGGAAATGTTCTATACCTTGACTGTGATAGTAGTTATACAACTGTGAAAACTCATCAAAATGTATATTTTAAATAGGTGAATTTATTATGTATAAACCATACCTCAATAATCCTCACTTAAAAAAAGAAATTGTCAAGACCTGGCATGGTAGGCTGAATGATGGCCCCCAAAGTTCTAGTCCTTGGAACCTGTGAATGTTGCCTCATATGGTAAAAAAAAGATTTTTCAAGATGCATTTCAGTTGAGGATCTTGAGTTAAAGTGATTATTCTGGATTATCCTGATGGTCCAATCATGAATGTCCTTATAAGAGGGAAACAGGGAGATCCGACACAGCAGAGAAGGCCATGTGACAAGCAGAGTACAGCAAAGAAGGGTTGGAAGATGGAAGAAGGGGCCATGAGCCACGGATTAAGAGGAATACAGCTCTAGCAGCTAGAAAAGGCAAGGAACAGATTGTCTCTTAGAGTATGACTCTGCCAACACTTCCACTTAGGCCCAGTGAAACTGATTCGAACTCCTGATCTCCACAACTGCAAGAGAATAAATTTCTTTTGGTTTAAGCCACTATATCTGTGGGAACTTGTTAGAGCAGCCATAGGCAACTAATAAACTAGCGAACAAACAATAGCTAGAACAGATTGCAAGAGTCTTGCTCTCATTTAACGAGAGGACCAGTGGCTTAGATCAGCATCTTTAGATTTCAATGTGGGAAAGAATCATCTGAAATGGTTTTTTAAAATGGAGCAGTTTTTAACCTCCCATTCCACCTCACTCTCACGTCCTTATCTACACCAACCTGATGTAGTAGAGAGGGCAGAGCCTGGGTGACTAACATCTGGGTCTAGTACTGAAGCCCCAAACTTCAGGAAACCCTGATCTAGACAGAGCATTTTCTGTTCCCATGGTCATAATTCAATATGATCACTACTTCTCTTTCTTAGGTGGATCACCTTGTTCCACACATGACATTTAACAGGCTCTCAGCAAAGTGTATTTATTTATCTATTTGACAGCTCCATAAACTCAAGTCTCTCCAATGGCCTCTATGTTTGCTGGGTAAATTCTACATTTGTTATCCTTGCTCTAATCTTACTCTTCATCTAATTTTACTAAAAGCCATCGGTATAAGAGCCTATTTTGACAAGAATGTCAGCCATTTGACTTTATAAATCCCATGGCTTCATTTACTGTTTTTGGATTTGAGAAACACCAACAGCAGACTGGCTTTCTGGATCGCAAAAGGGAGGCCAGGTGAAACAATTGTCATAACGTAAACACACACATGCACACACACACATGGAAATTCTGCCTTTTTGTTTCTTGTTTCTATATTCTATCCATCAAGTCCAGAGCTCATCTAGATAAATGCTAGCAACTGGCAAAGCCTCACGGACAGCCGTGCACCTCCCTCTTAGGCATCCCTTGGCCCACCAGATGCCACTTCTCTCTGCCCAGCCGAAATTCCATGCTGGTTAGAGGGAGGCTCCTATAACCAGGCACAAGGACCAGCCTCCCCGCAAGGGGCATGGTAGGGTCGGCTTTCACTGCAGGAAATGAGTATAGACCAACCTGAGGAGGTTTTCACGTTAGTAATGAGTTTATTGCACTTGACTTTCAGACTGATATGAAGACTGTGTCGATGATGAGAAATCACAAGAGCTTGAGACCCCCCCTCTCTTTGCTTCCACTGGATGATAGCTAAGAGAAGCCTGCAAATGTCTAGGCACTAGTGTGAGATCCATTTAACTTGATTAGTGAAGCTGACAGTTTGCATAGTTTGAGACACATCCAGTGAAAACCCAAGCCCTATCAGATAACAATTGAAAAGAAAAAAAAAAGTGAGATAGAGGAGAGAAAGAGGTAATTTTAAGGCCAGAATTACCAAACAGTTCCATTTGTATACAAGCTAATTTATGTTTCCATGAGAATCTGCCAGGCTACTCTAGCAGTTTTAGCAATGCATTGCTCTACCCATGTTTATCAAATATTTAAACATCCCATTTTTATTGAGCCATAATGTCTGTTGAATATGTAAGCAAAAGAAGAAGGATGAATTTTCTTTTTCGCGGCAAGAATACAATGGCAACTCTTTGCTCACGATCTGTTCCCATCTGTACAATAAAGTCACATTTGGATTCTCATATTTGCTGGAAAAAAAAAATGAATCATTCTCTGTCTTCCATAAATATATATTCCTAAGTCCAGATCAACTGATTGATCTATCACAACATTAATTGATCAGCATAGCATCTGTCTGTCCATTGATTCATCTGAGAGAGAAGCAGATGACATGTAATTAGTTCCATAATGGAATAACACTTTTCCTCCAATTAGCATAGCCATGAATGTGATATGAAGGTTCTAGTTCTAGAAGGCAAGTAAATATTTATTATTTCATTGTACCAGTGCTAACAAATCAGTTTAGGGACTGAACATCTCCTGTTTAAAATGAGTATCATTGGTCAGAAATATCCATTTTGAGTGTGGCACCTATGATACAGTCTGTAAACCTCCACTGCAAAAGACTGCAGCTCCAGTAAACTAAACCAGTGCCCAAACCACCTTGCTCATTATGATGGACAGTAATCAGTGAACTAATAAAACGATTGGAGCTGAAATCGTATTTTGCATTCACAGCAGCAATGGAATAACGAATAAGCCGTAGAGATGAATATACATATTCATTTTCCCTCTCTACGACACACACAAACCTCGCTTTCTCACCTTCCAGCTGTGTGAGAGTCAACACCATGTTTGATGCATTGCAATACAGTGGCAAATCATGTTTGACAAAGTGGATGGCTTCTGCTTTAGTGCTTTCCATTCACTGGGGATAAGCAGATAGTTTGTGAGGGTCTCTCTGTAAGAAGAAAGAATCATAATTCCAAGTCCAGAGGTCAGGAATTTATTTTCATGGTGTCACAAGCATATCTTCAAGATGTAATGTGTATTCTGGCTTCCCCCGGCTGACGGGGTGTGTGTGCTCCTTATTAGCAGAGATAGCCGAGGTTTTACGACACAGAGTTTGGGTCAAGAATGAAAAGTTTTGAAGATTTACATTTTTCTCCAGCATTGACCTTTTGGCTTTATTCCTTAATTAAGCAAAGACATGGCAGCAAAAGGGAGTATTATGGGCCTGCTGTATCCCCAGGGCGTTATGAGATACCAGACACAGTTAAGCTATCTCAAGACAACCATGTTCTCTGGAGTTACTTTATTGCTATTATAAAAAATCTTTATTATGGGAAAAAAATATGTATTTTTATGCCAGAAGAAGATGAAGATGACAGTTAGGCTGTTGAATGGTAGTTTCAGTTGAGCTTCGTGCCCACAGAGATTGTAAAACACCCAAGACTCAGGAAGGCCTCCTGATAGAATCTTAAGAAACCTAAAGGGGTATATTAATCTTTGTGAAATTCATAGTTGGAACAGGCTACCATTAACTGGCACTTTCCAGTTATCAAGATATTTTATGAAACTGAAAAAAGTCCTATTACACTTGCTAACAGGGCCAACTTTGAGGGTGTGGCTAATGAAATAATCTCTTTCCAGATCGTCTCGACTCTAAGAACCTTGAGATCCTGAATCCCCACAGATGCCTGCGGCTTTTCTTACGTGCTGCCTAGCATGGCACTTGTACAGAAGCTTCTGTGTGAGTTTGCTTTTTCTTTACTAAGGAAAAGAAAACTGTTAATTGAGAGGATGCTCTTTTCTCTTAAAAAATCTGGCACTTTTCAACTCGATTGTTAATGTTTTTAAAGCAAATATACTGCCCGCTCCCTTCCAAAACAATCACCTTTGCTTAAACTACTCACACCTCTTTCCATCAATGTTTACCAAAATAAGACACCTTACTTAAAAAGTGTTATTTCTTTAAACCTTTCATCATCAGGTTCCTTTGCCACCAGGAAAAGTTCACGTACTTGCTTATGTACTAGTCTTTGTGTTTATAATTTGTATTTCATTCCCTGCGAATTCAAGGAGTTTGAGGTGGTTCTAGTTTTTATCTTCTCTTGGCTTTTTTTTTTAATGTTTATTTTTTTGAGAAAGTGAGAGAGCACAAGTGAAGGACAGCAGAGAGAGAGAGAGAGAGAGAGAGAGAGAATCATAGAATCTGCAGCAGGCTTCAGGCTCTGAGCTGACAGCTCAGAGCCTGACACGGAGCCCAAACCCACAAACAGTGAGATCATGACTTGAGCCAAAGTCGGACGCCCAACCGACTGAGCAGCGACCCAGGCACCTCCCTTCTCTTGGCTTTTACTGATGGGTCTTCTAGGGTTGACCCCGAGGCGTTCACCTGTCTCTTGGTATCTGTAGCAAAGGAACAGATAGAATCATTTCCCTTCTACCCATGGGAGGGAGAGATGAGTTGGGTTTCCTCACCCACACTTTCTGTTCTGAACGAGGGATGTGGGTCACCACTATCAATGCAGATAACAGAAGCAGGGAACATTAGTATCTTTTAGTTGGCAAAACGGTCATGGTTTCTACATAAAGAAAGATTGCTAGTAGTTTCTTCTTTTTTTTAATAGTTACTTTATCCTCAGGGTGCCTGGGTGGCTCAGTCGGTAAAGCGTCTGACTCTTGGTTTCAGCTCAGGTCACCATCTCATGGTTTGTGAGTTTGAGCCCCACCTCGGGCTCTGCACTGGCAGCACAGAGCCTGCTTGGGATTCTCTCTCACCCTCTCTCTGCCCCTCTCCCACTTGTGCTGTCTCTGTCTCTCTCAAAATAAATAAATAAACCTAAAAAAATTGTTACTTTATCCTCACATTGTTCAACAGATTTCTCATGAGGAAGGCTGCGATCCACTTTGCCCCAAATCAGCCATCTAGGAAAGGGGTGCTCAGAGGGACCCTCAATCCATCCATCTACACATCCATGTGTACTTAGAATCTCTCAGCCCTTGGTGATGTCTCACTTTTAGGCTATTTTTTCAGTACCACGGAACTGCACTCCAGGGATTTGGAATGGTCCTCTGTGTCATAATGAGATTTCTCTAGTTGATCCAGCAAGTTATTTGTGCAGAGCCTATTCTGGGTACTGTTCAGTGAGGAGGCAGTAGGGAAGCTTCAAGATGACACATAGTCCTTGCTTCTGTCAGGAATGTCACAGTGTTGGGGAAAGAGGGGTATGTGCCTTTTTTCCCTTTGACCCTGCAACATAGAAAGCTGAGTGCATCATTTAGTGCCTTGTTTAGGGACCTGCAAGAGAAGTTCCAGGTGGACCTAAGAGGAGATGCAGCTAGAGGGGATTTGGGTGGGGAGGCAAGAAATAGACTCACCCATTAGAGAAATTCTTGTGGCTAATTTTATGCTCTGCCGTCTTAGATACTCACATTCCTTCTTGCGGAAAACTTTTCCCAGGTACTGTTTTCCTAGTGAGAATCACTTTCACTTTCTATCTCATATTTTGGACAGAGTCTGTTTCCTTGTATACATTTGCTGGCTCCATGCGTAAGAAGGATGCTCAGATTAGGTATATCGTTATCAAGCCATTCAGCACATAGTTCCATGTTTCTTCCCAGATAGCAAGTGGTATCCAGGTGGGCCTGTGAGCCACTCCACACGTGTAGATCTCTCCTTCTGTTGTGAAAGCAGGGTAATCTCAGGAGATTGATGTCACTGAATATCCCTAAAGCATAGCTGTCAAGTATATAGATTCAAAAACTCACCATTTCATTTTATCAATTTTCAGAGTTTATTGAGTTACTCGTGTGTTTCTCCTCTTCCAAAATGCTGTGTGCTCTTCCTGTGGTGCTCTTTTATTTGGAAGACCCCAATGCAGGCCACCCAGGAGTCAGGGGAAAAAGCCTCCCTTATGAACCAGTGTGAGCAATGTGGGAAAAATGTGGTACAAAGCTGACAGAAAAGCAAGTTCTAGTTTTCCTATTTCTGGAGGATTATATCAAACAGCTTTAAAATAATGGAAAATATCTGGTGTCTCTGCATGTGGTAGCAAAAAGGTGACTGCCACCAATGAGACAATGTTATACGGAGTGGTTGTATTATATAAAACACTTGAAATGTTATGTACACAACAATGTTAGACTTGTTGGCCCTTAGGAACAAAATGGACCAGAGCAACTTATAAATTGGCATCGTGACTCAAGGTTTGAATGGAAATAGCCCAGAAACCATAAGGCAACCACATAGCCCAACTCTTATTTCTTATGCATAATATCAGTTTTTTCCATTTTTTTTTAAATACCACTGAAAAGATGTAAAAAAGTAGGTTTTAAGCAAGGCAGGCAATGACTAGCATCTACAAATCATCCAGACATCTGATACTTGATCATTCAATAAGAAGTACCCACAGACAGAATTTGGATCATTATTAGAAAAAAATGTACATCGTCTGACTGACATCACACACACACACACACACACACACACACACACACACACACACCATCAAATCTACTTCCCAGTCTTTGGCCTGATTAATGGAAATTCCCAAGAACTTCATTCAGATCAGATTGTTGACTTGGGCATCCCAACTGAATTCCACTGTAGGTGATGTTATTTCACCTGATTAAGGCCATGGTTCAGCAGCATCAGCAGAGAAGAAATTACAACTCCTTGCACTTGGCAAAGTGTTTGTTATTGACGATTCCCGAGTCTTCCGAATTCTCCTGGTCATGAAGGGCTCAAGAAAGGGAACATTTTATGCCACCAGCAATTTGTTCATCTTATAGTTAGCAAGTGCCAAAGGGTTTTTTGTTGTTTGTTTTCTTTGTTGTTGTTGTTGTGTTCTTGTTTCGTTTTTCATAGGTTCTTGTCTGTGAGTCCAGAACTTAAAGACGTCTCTATTTTGCATGAAAACGATGTCAACATCTGACATTACAGCCTGATTAGGGGGCACAATTCTAACTGGTTTCTGATCCAGAACATTAGTTTGTCAACTACTATTTTTCGTTGTTGTTCTATAGTTCATTACACACACACACACACACACACACACACACACACACGCCCGCACGCAGCCGGTAAAATTATGCTAGAATTGCTGAAGAATTTTAAGTAGTGAAAGTGTTTAAGTATGTGTAGCTCCTGAATCCAATACTTAAAATCATAAGAGTAAATAATCACCAACAGCAATCCTGTCCCTGATTTTGTTTCAGTCATTAGAATTCTGTTGCGATGTTTACCACTCATTCTTCCTTAAGAAACTGGGTTACTTCCTCTGTCTGAGCCCCGCAGGGAAGTCACAAAGCCAATGTTTGAGGTAACGTGGCAATGCATTTTAAGAAGAATCAGCTCCTAAGAAGTGGGGAGAAAATATATTATTGGACTTTGCAGGGCAAACATACCCCAGCAGGTTGGAGACTGCGAGGAGTGGGGTCCCGCTGGCCGCCCTGGCCCCCTCCTGACCGCCCCTCGCGCAGGGCGGCGGTGCACGAGGCTGGCCCGGCCGCCTCCGCTCCCGGGGGAGCCGGGCCCTCGCGCTCCCTCCAGGATGGGACAGGATATGACAGCCCGGTTTGTGCACCAGCATCCTTAATATTTCCTTCCTTTCAGAAGCAAATAGAGCGTTCCCTTATCTGAATGCTAATTTCCTAGTTAAAAACCCTCCCTTGCTGACAAGGGACTGAAAGAGTTTTAAATCACAGATGTAGAGTATCAAATGCAATAATGCTCTTGCAATAGTGCATTGAAGCCTCAATTAATTAACCCTTGGGCTAAGTAGGCAGGTACATGGCGGTGGCCGCAGGCGGTGGATGGATGAGATTTAAATGTGCATCTCATTTCCCCAGCACGGAGCATGCCGTTTGGTTCAGAAAGGAGTCATTTTGCACACTCGCCTCATTTACTCGCCGCTTTAATCCTCCTAATTCCACCTGAGATCGGGGGAGAATTGAAAAGGAAGGCGAGGAGCAGGGGCTGCGGGCTGGGCTTTTGTTGCGCGCGGTCCCCCGGGGCCGTGCCGCGCGGGGCCTCCAGCGGGTCTCGCCTCGGAGCAGGCGTCGGTGGGAGACGTGCACAGCGAGATCAAGGCGGATGGGGCTGTTTTTACATTTGGGGGGAGGGTGCGGATAGCTCTAGAAGAGGATGCCGGCCGAGCCCACCCCGTCCGAGTGTGCGGAGTCCCCAGGCCAGGCCGCAGCCTTCGCCGGGCGCGCCAGGTTGCTGGCGCCGGGTTGCTGGGGGTGGGGGAATGGGGGTGTCTGTGGGGCGAGGCCGAAGGGCGGGAAGCTCGGTGGACGCGCAGGTGGGGCGGCGGCTGGGATCTGACCGAGCTTAGGGGTCCCGAGGCCCGGGTTCAAGAACCGCATCCCACCCTTGGCCCGGGCGCCGTGTCCCGCGCTGACTAGGTGTAACTCTCCAGCTCATTTCTCTCCACGCGATTTACCATCTGTGAACTCGTCTTTAACCTAATAAAAATCATCTAGCTTTTGACTAACAAGAAAAGGAAACAGTGCTCATTGTGGGGTTTGGGGAAAATGGCTTCACTAATGTGCAGGATGAGAACGGAGTGATTTATAGGCGGTTTTAACTGTAGGCTATGATTAGGGGGCTGGTAGTAAGTGCATTAGATGTCTAAGTGTGGCAATAGAGTAAATAGGCGTTTTATTTATCGCAGTGCCAGGGGCCTCTTAGCGGAAGAGCGCTTCTCCAAATTGAAATATAGCAGAGTTTACACTCCTGATTAGGGCTTCAAGCGCAGAGCCCAAGGCTATCAGCTAAGCAGAAACAACGCTCGCTGACACCTAATTGTCACTGGATTAATGTGCAAACAGGGACAGCGAACAGCAACAACAAATAACCTAGTGTCAGAGCCGTTGGTGGCAGTGTCCACTCGCAGTGACTTGGGGCCAAATTGGAGTTTATATGTCAAAACGGGCTCGGATCAATGTGCCGGGCTCCTCCTGCGGAGGGCTGGATGGAGTCGTGGCAGTTGTTGATCTATGTGCGTGTGGGCATGTTATGTGCCTGGGAGTGGAGGGGAGCAGGCAGACGGAGGAGGTGAAATGCCTTTCCATTAATTTCTTTTCTGCTTTATGCTCCTGAATTCACAGCTATTAAGACAAATTTATGTGAATCAGGTCTTTCTCTCCAGGATCTTGTGACTTTCGCTTGTGTCTCCATATAAAATTTAATAACCCTGTTTGTGAATCAAATCATTCCCACAACAACAGATTCAATCTGGGCTGCCACCTGTCTGGCTTTGGACGGGAGCTACCAAATTGGGCAGCTGGGTTCCAGCTTTTCATGGGGGCTGCTGGTTGGTTGGCTGCGGGCAGTTCAGTTTGCCCTGGGGTTTTCCAGAGCAAGAGCTAGATGTGGCTGAAGGGGGAAAGGAGGACAGCCTTCCATATTCCCTCCACCCCTACCCCTTTTCTTTAAGTGACCGAATTGGTGACAGCCCTATTTTAAAAACACAAGAACTCCTAACAGTCCAAAGCAAACGGCGGAATAGGTTACCATCCAGGAAGTTCTTACGCTCACTCATTTTTCTTCTACAATTAGCCATTTAGGGAGGGAAAAAGTCACAAATACATGAATTATGTTCCTAAATGTATTTCTAAAGTTCTTAAGTTTTATTGAGCATGAAAGTTGGTCTTTCCCTGTGTTAAGGACTGAAGAAGCTATAGAACTAGCTAGTAGCTCAATGGTGCAAAGTCTTATGATTTAAACTTGACATTTGCAATTTTTTGCCGTAAAATATTACTTTCTTTATTTCAAGACTTTAGTTGAAAACCTCGTAATTCCTTTTAAGCTCCATTTGATTGTCAATTGCACAACTCTCTCTAAAGCTTAGGGCTTATGATTTTCATACACACATGATTTATGCTTTTTGTGTCACAATATAATGTACTTTGGTACAGCTCCTACTTATCTCTCTTGCATCATGAGAGCCTTCCCTTTTAGAGGCTGGGAGTTTTATAGTGAAGCCATCAAAGACTTGTGACCTGGCTGTAGATCTCCTGGAATTGTCCGAAATTGCCTTTTTCGCTGCCACAGCCAGGCTTCTGTGCCACTCCATTTAATATATTTTCAGAAAATGGTGATCTGGCTATCTGCATATTTGGATAACAGAGTGAAATAAATTTTCACTATTGAAAATTTCAATAGCTGGCCACTGAAAGCCCATTCATTGCCTCAAGACTGGGGAGAGGATGGCAGGACACATTCTAGAAGTTGCAAACACTGAGATTTCCTCCATTTGCTGTGAGAAAATCATGAAGTTGGATCTGTCATAAGGAAATCCCAACTCCATTTACCAACAATATGCTGGAGTGCTTTCAATGTATGTTTGATCTGGGGGTAGAACTATAAGTTCATCCAAGATGCTGACTGGACATACAATTTAAGTTAATGATTCTCATTAAAATAACAATATGTAACCAAAATATCACAAGTAGATATTAAGTTTTCTGAAAAGATTAATAATATATATTGTTAATCACACAGGAAATGTTTAGTTTATCCTAATTATCACACTTTGTTGATCTTATTTTGTGGACTCTTAAAACTGAAAGGAAATTTACAGACCGTCAAACCCTCTTTACAGCCCTATTTGCAGTTGGAAAAACTGAGGCCCAGAAAAGTGCAATGTCTTGCTCAATGTCACACTCACATGCCCAACAAAATTTTCCACATATTCCTCAGATACATTATTATTCCAATCAAGCCATAAACATCGTCAGTATTTGAGAAAATTCAAATGTGTGTGTCATACTTGTCAATTTTAATTATTTGGGCATTTAAACATTAAAACTTTTCTGGCATGTAAAAAACTCATTTTTTTAATTACTAAGAAATAATTGAAAATGGGCATTATTCTTTGCTAATTGACCTGGAAGTTATGAAACAGAATTAAAAATGTAAAGAAGTTTTCGATATTTGAAAGAGGTGCTATATGTCAGTTATTTGGGGCTGAGGTTTTAGTATTCCTTGGCCAGATTTCTGCTTTTTTTATTTCCCACTCTTTCTACTTTGGGGCTTTTGACCTCCTTCACACTCTACAGGGAGGAAACCAAGGCTCAGAGAAGTTGGTTTTATCATTACTTAATAAAATATTTCCTGGAGGCCTTAGGACAGAACTCCACACAGAATGGAGTGTATTATACTTACCCATGGTCTCCCTGCCTCCTTGTATGGTGGGTTACCACCAAGGAATATTTGGTAGGTTTTTAAATAATTCTGCTGAAGACTTACAGATTTATTTATATATGAATCACTCTTAGAGCTTCAGTGATTGTCTTTGGTGCACAGACTTCAGGATGTCTCTGCATTATTAAGCCTCCACCTGATTGGTCTGGCTAGGTTTTAAGAGAGCTGCATAAACTGACAACTTATGTCAACCAAGAAAAAATAAAGTCACCCAGAATTTTGAGTATGACTATTTAAATCTAGATCTAATCTGAATCTAATCTGAAATTTCTGGCAATGTGGTCAGATTCTGGGAAGTAAATTCGCTTGAAGGAAACTGCTGAAATCTAAGGTTGGTCCACCAATGGGGCTGTAAGCCTCGAGTCTGAACTAGGATGTATAATGACCTAGTCCACACGCGCCCCCTTCCCCTGCTCCCTCACTCCCCCACTCTGAGTTCTTGAGAATTTCAAGACCACTCATCGTCAAACCAACCAGGGCTAGGTTTGTACCTGGGCACTTTCATGCAATAAACATGATTTTAATTTCCTAGACTGGAATGGTTGTACAGAACTCCGTGAGAGGAAGGAAGAGGGTGAAGCTACTCTGGAGTTATCCATGGAAGGGGCATCATTTGTTCTAGGTGAACAACAGGGAAAGCATTATAACCAAAACCATCTCAGAGAAAAGGACCAGGTGCTGAAGAGAAAAGAGAATGGCTGTGTGACTGGCAGGAGGCGTGGGCTTGTCTGGTCTGGGTGCTACAAGCACCTAGTGGGTGACCTTGGGCAATTCACTGTCAAACAGCCACATATCACAGTTTCCTAATCTGCAACCACCTGTCTAGGCACACAGTTTCTTAAGGTGAAATTCTTAAGGTAAGCCCTCAAAGTCAACACCCAAAAAACTCCCCCAGGGAGCTCTGTGCCCTCTGGAGTTTAAAACGCTTGAACTAAAGGACCTACACATTTTCTTGTAAATGTGAGGTTTTTAATCGCTTCTGCTTTAGCAATTTGAACTCTAATATTACAGTTTGAGGAAAAGACCTGAAAAGACACTGATGACTGATTTATACTCCTTCAGACCACAGGAGTACTTCATTAGGCAAACTCTTCAAAGGCTTTTTTTCTAGATGCAGGTACTCAGGAGAACGTCAGCAGTCATCACTATTTGCTTTTAGGGTTTTCTAATTCTCTCTGCCACAATACTTTTTGGTAATTAACAAAAAATAGTTTGTAGATTAAAAATATTGTAAGATAACTTCTCCCTATTTTTTTTTTTTTACCTTTAAATTACTGTGTCATATCTTTAAGAAATTTGAGGGTTGCCTGGGTAGCTCAGTCAGTTAAGTGTCTGACTCTTGATGTTGGCTCAGGTCATGATCTCACAGTTCGTGAGATCAAGCCCTGCCTTGGGCTCTGTGATGACAGCACAGGGCCTGCTTGGGATTCTTTCTCTCCCTCTCTCTCTGCTCCTCCCCCGCTATCTCTCTCTCTCAAAATAAATAAATATTTTTAAAAAGAAATATCATGAAGTTGTGTATATGATAACATGATTTTTTGTTTACATTTTTGCCTTCTGAAATAAAACGAAACTCCAAAATATCCCAAATCAATATTCTTTCAGGAGTGTGCAAAGAGCCCAGTTCTTAAACATCATAAAATGTTATGCATCTATATATTTTCCTACTCAAACATTACTGAAGGCAGACGGTATGCTGTGTTCCCAACGTGCATATTGTTCTTTGGCAAGCAATTTTTAGAAATCACTTTTTTCTACCCTGGTATCAGAGAACTAATTTCATTTTTATGTTGTAACTAGATTTAAAATCTAATCGGCATTTCCTGTATGGAGCCTCCGAGCTTTCAGACTCAGTGTAAGTCTGTGTTCTTGCATGGTTAAAATGAAAGCATAAGTATGTGGTAAGCAGTGAGCAACTCTTTCCATCATATTTAATATTGCTCTTGGAGGAACAGTATATTGCACGCTTTCTGTATACTTTTGTAAGGCAGGATTTTTTTTTTTTTTAACTTGAGGGAAGTTTTTCTAAGAGCACATCTTTTTAATGGTATACTTTCCCCTTCTCAGTGAGGGACTATTGATTGAGTGGACACCGCTTACGGTAGCTGTTCTGAGCTGCCAGCAGCAGAGTTTCCTGTGATTGATTTTATATAGCACCTTTTATACTTGAGAAATCCCAAAGCACTTAACAAAGCAGTGAGTGAATTTGATGCTGATAGTGATGGCGTAGGCAAACACCGCCAGGGCGCGAGCCCGCGGCAGCTCACATTGCTTCAGATTCTTGAGCTCTCCAGAGGGCCTGTTGGCCGGGCCCCCGCGCCCCGTTCTCTCTGGTCTGCCTAGACTCTCCAGACTGGAAGGGATATCTAGCCATCTTCTGGGACATCCCTGGGTCACTACGCTGACCAGCCTTGCACTCCTCAAGACAGATGAAACAGGCCACGGTGGGTGGCTTCCAACAAGCCACTTACTCTCTAGGCCTCTCCGTCCTCACTGGTTAAATACAGAGTAGGATTCGGTGGTCCCGCCCGGTTAGAAGTTCTAAGACTCTGATTTCATGAGGATCTCTTGCACATCGAGTAGGTGCCCAGCATTACGTCAGGGAAGACGCTTTGGCTAACTTTAGTGTAAGTTAAGTGCAGAAGCAAACGAGGACGTCTCCAGAAATGCAGAGCACCCCTCAGAAGGACAATACATCGTTGCTCCCTTCTTTAGCTCCTAGCCCAGTGCTTACCATATAGTAACCCCTCAGCAAATGTTTGTTGAGGGAGTACATGCACATGCAAAGTGTCTTTTCAGTGTCAGAGAAAGCAAATTTCAGTCCAGAACCGTGGATGTTCATGACCTGGCACCATTGATGTTAGCAATGAGTGTGCAAAATAAGCCAGACTCGCCCCCATAGAAACCGCAAAAGTGAGACACAAATAATGCCTTTTCTTTTGCTGCTCTGCTTCCTGAGGCCAAAAGGTGAAGCTGCTTGTTTTACTTGTAGATTGGCAGGAGAAGAAGGAGAAAACTGACAAAGTAAGAAGAAAGGACACTAGGCTCAGAGGGAGAACTGTGGTCTGTTTACCTGCAGTAAAATGAATCAGAGGAAAGAGAGTTAGGGTGAGTCTGAGAAGAGGGCATCATCACCACCCTGTGTAAGTGGGGAGGTGACAAGGAGACTACCCCTGAAAGAACAGAACAGAAGGAAAACCATAATATTCTTCCTAAGAATTCAGGCTATTCTCAGCCTCAGCTTCAAAGACATGAGCTTCCCCAGTGTCCCTAGCAGGGAACAGGAGGACTGCTGGGAAGGGGAGAGAAGAAGAAAGGCTACTTCTCTGCCCCACTCCCACCCCAGGGGAGAGGAGAAGCAGTGACAGGTTCAAGGTGACAGCATAGAAAGAGTTGGTGGGGTGTCCCCTCTGGTTCCGGCTGGATTTATACCCAGGTGTCTCTGTTACATTACACATCTCATCGCCCAATTAACTTGTTTAAAAGAGAGAGAGTGTCTAAATTAAAATGACTGTGGAAATTCCATTTTACCTGTGTTTTCTTTTATTTATATGCACGGCCATGGCTTTGGAATTCTTTTTCAAGCAAAGAAATAACTTACTGTTGCCTTACATGATGCATCGACATCTGCTATTTCCTTAGCTCTTCGAATGGCCCAGGGAGACAGATGGTATTATTATGCCCATTTTACAGATGAGGACGCTGAGGCCCAGAGAGAGGGTAAGTGACCTGCCGAAGGTCACACAGCTAGCAAATTGTACAGTTGGAATTCAAACTCAAGTTACTAAATGCCACATCTCACTCTCCACTATGTCTTACTGTCTCCATCTCAGGCTGAAAAAAATAAACCCTGCTTGAGAAAATTCATTGTTATGACATGCCAGTATTTAAAGGATTAAGCTGTGGATATTTCTTGTTTATTTTTGAGCTCAAACCACGTAGCTGGCTGCTTATTACTATAAGCTATCAACTAAAATCTCCTTCTCTTCCTCCTCCTCCTCCTCCTCCTCCTCCTCCTCCTCCTCTTCCTCCTCCTCCTCCTCCTCCCTCCTCCTCCTCCTCCTCCTTCTTCTTCTTCTTCTTCTTCTTCTTCTTCTTCTTCTTCTTCTTCTTCTTCTTCTTCTTCTTCTTCTTCTTCCTCATGGGTCTCTTTGTAGGAACAGAAACAAACACCTGTGATTTTCACCCATGAGGTTCATGGCTATGTGTACTGACACCACCTGAGCCATCTCTTTCCTCAAGACCCCAGTAACTCTAAGATGTGAAGCCTCAGCTCAGCCAGTGTGCTCCAAGGCCCCTTCAAGCACCAAGAGACTGTGATTCTGAGCTGATGACTGTCCCGTGACCTCCAGCTAAAGAATGAGGGCAAGATGCCTGGTGTGACTGGCCGCTTGGTTCAGTTCCACACCAGCTGGCTGAGAGCTGATGATGGTAGGCCCTGGGCTCGAAGCTGGGCCCAGGGACACACACAGGACTGGGTTCCTGCCCTCAGGACTGTAGGGTCTAGCGAAGTCCCCCAAAGAGGCCTAAAAATTTGCAGTTGTTGTTCACCTGTTTCCCTCTTATTGGAGAATTTTAAGATATGTTCTTTGCACACATATGATAATTTAAAGGATATCAACACCTGACCAATTCTTCTTTATATGCATGTTTTAAAAAGTCCTATATAAGGGGTGCCTGGGTGGCCCAGTGGGTTAGGCATCTGACTCTTGGTTTCAGCTCAGGTCATGATCTCACGGCTCATGGGATCGAGCCCCACATAGGGCTCTGTGCTGACAGCATAGAGCCTGCTTGGGATTGTCTCTCTCCCTCTCTCTCTGCCCATCATCCACTTGCTCACTCTCTCTCAAAATAAATAAACATTAAAAAAAAGTCCTATTTAAATAGAAGGATACTGGAGGAGACACGAAAAAACCATTGCATTGTATACTTGGTAGACTGCAAAGAAAAGCAAGTCCAGAGACTTAAAAAGTTAGGGAATATGCTCTGGAAGCCCAACACAGGAGGGGTAAGGCCTCAGGCGTTTGGACTGGCATGAGCAAGCTGAAGGAGAACCTGATTAAGAGAACCAGGGTCCACCTCGTGGGGGGCTCAGGGAGTGTGGATGGCATGGCAGTTTTGTTTAGAAGAAAAGCCGGTCAAAGCCACAGGGAGTCCTTTCAGGCCAAAGGAGAGAAAGTTGTTCCCTGGGAGAGAGTGGCATTTTGGAAAACTGAAAATCACTTCAGTAATAACGTATGTGAGAATCCTTGTAACCAAAAAGAAATGCAATAAACCTCTCGGTTTGAAGGCTTCTTCAATATTTTACAAATCACACAATCATCTCCAGCTTTTGGCACAAAGAAAAATCCACATGACAAACCTTACGGAACATTAGCGATATCAAGATAAGCTACATCTGCCGAATACCAATGAAATCATCCCTACCTGCTGCTGGTGTTTTCGACAATGTGAGGCAGCGGGTCCATTTTTTTTTCCTGTTAAAAATGGAAATCGGCGTTTGAGTATTCCATGAAGTTCTTCAGGTTCATTAACAAGGTCAAAATCAATGTTATTTTACTGTTTGGAATCATTTTTGGCGGAACAATGAAAAGAAACCATAGTAGAAGTAGTCTTAATATAATCATTTTCTTTTCATTGTTCTTTATGGGAAAATAATTTGGCCCGAAATTTAGTGGTCCCATCAGGGAGGTGATATCTTTAAAAAGGTGGTCTGAAGGACAGGTTTTACTGTACTTTAATAGGCTTATAGATTAATATAAATCTTAATATTCATAATCTTTACCATTTCTTTTCTCAATATCTGCTCCATCTATACATCTATTTATAATGTATGTTTCAAACACAAGATATACTTGATTTTTATTGAATATACTGATGGTGCTACAGGGACAGCCACTTGACCTAGTTTAAAGAAAAGAAAGAAAAGAGCCGAGGGGTCAAATTTCTGGATAGTCTGCTGCTGAAAACAGATTTTTGTAGATAATTCAATGGCCTGCCTAAGAGCAGGACTGTCCTTGCAAATTTGCCATTTGCCATTATTTGTATAATGAACAAATAAGAGTACCCAAACTGCTAAGTGCGGTCTGTCAATGATCATGATCGTGTGGACTGACCACCTGAATGGCTGACTTTTCTAACCAAATCATGGAAATTTTTCTACTGATATATGTCCACAAAAGAAAATCACAATGGTCACTAAATATGAAGTTTATTTATTGGATAAAGAAGAAAACATGTAGCTATGCATTGCTTGACATGAATTATTTTTATGTGGTTATTTAAGGGGAAAATGTCTAATTATGTCAGTTTTATTTTGAGTCTGAGATTTCCGGTTTGCCTGTGAGCTTATTATAAACATAGAAAGAATTAATGAATTTTGTGTGACCATGTGTGTGTACAAAACCGCTATGTTATATAAAAAGGTATATATTAGAAAAGTAATACATCCTCATTATAGAAAACTTACTAAATATGAGGGAAGAATACATATCCCCACTACCCTGAGATAATCATGTTAACATTACTCTCTATTGTTTTATACAGTTCAGAGCATCCTGCATAAAATTGAATATGGATTTGTTAAATTCCATTGTATTACTTCATTATTTCCTGTTATTGGATGTTTCGGTGGTTTCTAGTTTTATCCTATCACTGTAAATATTAAAGATAACCGTCTTTTTACCTACGTCTTTGTTTGCCTTTCAGATGATCTCCCCAGAAACTAGTCCCGGAGATAGAATTGTTAGAGTAAATGAAGTGAATGTTGTTAAGGCTTTTGATATACGTATTGCCAAATTGCTTTCCACAAAGCTTAGGCCAATTTATAGTATAAACTTATTTTAATTAAGTTTGATGTATTTCACCCACATTACTGAAGCAGGGTGGTTTCCCATTCCAAAAGCAGTGATCTCCTGAGATTTGCCCTTGACTCGGCGTCCACGGCTGCGCTGAGGGAGGGGCAGGAGACCGTGGTCGAGGCCCCTCTCTGCTGTCTGGAAGTGCTTCCGGTTGATTCACAGAAAGGCTTTCTTTCTTTCTTTTTAAAAATTGTGTGGTCGTAAAAAAAAAAAATTGTGTGGTCCTCAGAAATAGTATTTAGCATGTTAAATATGAATATTTTTAATAAAGGGAAGGTAGTTTGAATAATTGGCTATGCCTTTTCTTCACCTCTGTGTATGTATATATGTAATTAGAAGAAACCCTGGAATATTTTTGTTAGAAACACTGTCCTCTAAAGGATTTGGTTATGTGCATAACGTCACATTCCTGTCCCCTTTGTTGGAAGGCCTGTGGCTTTGTGCCTGCTGATGCCTGTGTGTGGAAGCTGGGCTCCCAGAAAACTGAAAACAGTCTCTGCATTTGTGCCTCCTCCCTTCGATCCCCGCGTCTGCACACAATAGTGTCCCCAAACTGATTGGTGGCAATGCATTTAGTGTGCTTGAAACTATATCTGTGGTATCATTTAAACACTATGAGTTATGCCAAGACTCAACGGTTTGGGTATGTGTGCATACCATTTTCTGGAGCCTCTTTGCTTTGCTTTCTGGCTTTCTACTACATTCTACTTCAGAAAAGGAAAAATAGATGTTGTAAACAGATTTGGGGTTCCCGTAGTCAGGCTTAGAATGATTTTTCACATGAGGAAGGAAAGAATGACAGTTCTTAAGTCCAGGAGGAGCTCCCTTCTCAGAACTTAGTCCAGCCTTGACCATGGCTATAAGTGGCTGGTACAGAATGCTTTTCTTTAAAGGAAGCCCTGAGAAAAGCCAAGAGTCTGAGAAATGGGAAGTGGCTCTGACGGGAACTAACAGCTTCAAATGACGCTTGTCTTTGTCCAGTGACTGACTAAATAGTACATTAGTGACCTTTATTTTATATGAAACAGCTCCTCTTATTATATTCCAAAGTAGTTTACAATTCTATGTAAAACATAGCATCTTTACTAGGAGATGGTGGAGTATAAACAGGAGGAACACAAACATTAGTTCCAACCTCACCATGCATGCCTTACAAAAGACATTTGCTGAGTTTTGTTATATATGAGAATATATTTAGCTACCAACTTTACTGTCATTGTGGAAAATTACACAAACCAATATATGTAAGTGAATAATTTTACATATAGTTAGTGTCTTTTTTGATTAAGAAAGTCGTTTAAAGGACGTATTAATTATGCATCTTATGTATCCTATGTGGCTAGAGCAGCTCTGTGAATAGAGACCTGCCAGTTGTTTTGTTAAAATAACAGAATGCAGCTGTGATTAAAAAAAAAAAAAAAAAAATGGATGCGGCATATCTGGAAGACCTATTTTTACTGTTAAAAAGGAGAGAATCAGAGTTAATGCTTTATTTTGCAAATGCAAGATTTTTGAAGGGAAGAGCGTTAGGCTACACAAATGGGTGGGACACAGTGTTGTGAAGGTTGTGTATTTACTAAAATGCTTCCTGGCTGGGACTCTCCAACTTGGTGGCGCATATGTATGGCAAGGTAGCCACTGAAACCAAACAGGAAATAAACACTAAAAAAGAAATATTTTTTTAAATTCTAGTTGTCATTAGAACCACTGTACTTCCACATTTAAACTTCTTGGGTTTGTAAAATCTCAAGCAACCCCCACCCTATCCACTCACGCCCCCAATAAATAAAAATCTACATTTGAAGGAAATGTTTTACAATCAAGCTAGAGTTTGCCTTTGCCTTTTGGCAACAAAATAGAATATTATCTGTCCAAGAAAACAGTCTTTGGAAGTATTTTCCTGAAGTGTGTTTGACTTTTCAGGGTGTCTGTGGGCAAGTCCCATCTGTGTTCACTGCTTTGTGGTCTCATCCCGGCTGCTGGTGGCTTTGAATGGGGCAGCTTCACAAAATCTGCATGAAAATTGGGAATTGTCAAAGTAATTTGCCATTTACTGACTCACTCTCTATGCCTTTTGTGTTTGGATCAATAAAAACTTAAATCCTTTACCCAGTTTAGTAACAACCTATTCTAAAGCATTATATTCCCCCTAATCTTTTCGAGTTCTGGTTGTACAGTTATCCATTTTCAATGATATTCATTTTAAAAGGTTAACAAACGAGAAACTAAACCAACCATACAAATAACAGCCCAAAGAACACTTTCCAAAATGTGTTGCTGTAGTGCCATTTCAAATTTAATATTCATGCAGAGGAAAGCTAAAGGCCACCAAACCAGGTGGATAAAATAGTACTGCATTTTATGACTCATTCTTAAATGAAATCTCTTAAATATTGCTAATGAAGCCAGCTCTCCCACACAGCCTTGTCGTGCGCCCTTTCTAGGCTGGTTCAGTTCCATTTCCCTGTCTAGCAATTTGCCCCAGGCCCCTATTAAATGAATTATCACGGCCCCTAAATCATCTCTGCAGGGGTTTCCTCTAATCCCATCAAGACACTTACACTCCCTTTCTTCCCTCCCGGTGACATAATGAATTATTATTTCATGGGGAGCTGTTAAAGAGGCCCCTTTGGAAGAGGGCAGTGCGCGCGGGGTGGGGATCTGGGCCGCGAAGAAGCAGGCTGGGTACCAGCGCCCCGGGCTGCTGCCGGGGGCCCGAGGGGGACAAAGCCACGCGGCCACCAACTGCCCTCCTGGCCACCGGCCCCGGGGCTCGAGCTGGGATGTTCGCGGGCGGAGGGCAGAGAGCACCAGCGACCGAGCCGTCGCCCTGTGCCCGCCGGAGGAGGCACTCTGGGCGCCTAGGAGCGCAGGGCAGAGAGAGAATATAAATGTTTTCCTTAACTGGAGGAAACACTGCACTCACAAACCACTTGCGGAATAGATTAAGCTAATTTATTAAACACAGTTTGCCTGGTGACTGGGCTGGGCTGAGTAATGATTTACACTTTTGTCTTTTTAAAAAACAATAATAAGAAGTCAGGGGCCACAGCGGCCCCGACGGAGGGCCCTCGGCTGTGGAGGGCGCGGGTGGCTGCGTCCGCGGCCGGGCGTGGACTTGGGACGCGAGCGTCGCGAAGCTCTCCGGCCGGGCCTCCGCAGGCCCCTGGGTGCAGAGCCTGCGCCAGCGCGGACGGCCGAGCGCCCAGAGAACCTCCCGGGCAGCCACCCCCGGGGCTCCGGCGACAGGACCCGCTCTCCCAGAGAGCCCCGCGTGGGGTTTTTGGTTTAGTGTTTGCACCTCTTGTTCCGGATGAGCTCAGACCGCTCTACACATACCAGTGCTGGACCTTCTTTTGAGAGCGTGGAACGTTAAACACTTTCTAAGAGATTTTGGAAGCGTGATGCTCAAGGACTGGTCTGCGCAGCGACGACTCCCAGCAGTGTTCGTGCCAACGACCCTCTTTTCCTAACAAATATGTTGTAACACCTCTTTACTATCCCGGCATGAAGGTCTTGGACAATGTAGCCTACTCAAACACATCATTAAAAAAAGAAGAAAGGAAAAAGGAACGGATAGGAAAGAAGGGAGGGAGGAAGGGAGGAGGGAGGGAGAAAGAGGCGAAGGAAAAAAACACGCTGACCTAATTGTAAAAGAAAAATATAACAACAAATAACTTATGTATTTCTCCATAGGGACAACTACAGAATGAAGTAGCCAAATGCTTACATCACTTTATAACAAATTTTGAGTTGAAATTCAAGTGATTGTTGTTGACCCTTTTTCTTTATAGTTGGTTTTTGAAATAAGGGCTAAATAAGTATATTTGCTCATATATGTAGAATCATCCCTGTGTGGATGCGGACTGTTGGAGGTATTCTGAGGGAACTCCAAACCCACCAGCTGCACTGTTGTCAATAACAAGATCTTCCAAAGTAGTAAATGACTCTCGGTAAAGTTGTAGACAAAACAGTGTATATTAGTTGTATATGTGGAAGTTTCTGTGTATGTTAAAACCACATGGAAATGCCTTGTGTTTATATGTAGAATGGAGTTGGAGGTAATTACTGAAGTGTCTCACCTATATGTGTCTAATGTCCAAATCTGAATGTCTGAAATTGTTGGGCGGGGTGCTGAGACAGTTCTTTGGGTGGCAGTGCACTGTCTTCTGGGCAATAGCATTACCCCCTTTGAGACACACTGATCTAAAGCATGAGTCTTTTTTTTTTTTTTCTTTTTGAGAGAGAGTGTGCAAGCAGGGGAAGGACAGACAGAGAGAGGGGGGAACAGAGGATCCGGGTCAGGCTCTGTGCTAACAGCAGGGAGCCTGATGTGGGGCTCGAACTCACCAACTGCGAGATCAAGACCTGAGTGTAAGTTGGTCGCTCAACAGGACTGAGCCACCCGGGCGCCCCTAAAGCATTAGTCTTTAAATGCCTTGCATTATTATTACATAGGGAACAGACCATTTTGCATATGGTGCTAGAATGTTTGCAGGTCTCTTGAAACCAATTCACAACCCTGTGTAGATTCCATGTATTCTTGGATGATGAACCCTTCATCTACCATGGGAATTGAGAGATTAGAATCACAGAGTTGGGAAGGACTTTGCCTGGTTCCTCTGGGGAAATCCTCTAGCCATTGCTCATCCAGGTTCCTCAATACTATTCCAGTTTTGGTTTCATTTGGGTACTCTGCAGGAGAACCATTGCCTTCCTTGTTCTGAAAGTGGAACTAAAATTACTTTAGCTTTTAGGGGAACTTTAGTGAATTGTTTACTACTACCGAAGCTGTGGACAATAAAAGCCCTAAATCTAGTCTCCTTGTTCTTGGTAAGATGTTTCACCTCTGTACTCTGGCAGTTAATTTTAGTATCCAACTGTAGGGCATTATATGAACATCTATTAAAATGCCTTCTTGTTGGAGCCGATCCTTCAAGCCTATCTAGAATTTTTGCACACCAGTTTTGTCTTTGAATCTGTAAGCTTTTCCTTCTAATTCTGTGTCATTTGCATGTCAAAATATTAGAATTTTTTATGTTTATTTATTTTGAGAGAGAGAGAGCAAGCACCAGCAGGAGAGGGGCAGAAAGAGAGAGAGAGAGAGGGAGAGAGAGAGAATCCCAAGAAGGCTCCACGCTGTCAGCACAGAGCCCAATGCTGGACTCGATCCCACAAATCATGAGATCAGGACCTGAGCTGAAATCAAGAGTTGGTCACTTGATTGACTGAGCCACCCAGGTGCCCCTAGAATTAATTATTATGAGAAGAAAAACGGAGAGAGACCTCTGTTACCAATCCTGCATCATTAGTGATAATAGCATATAAATGTTAGCTCTTTCCAGTGTTTGTGTTAACAGTTGCATTAGATAAGTGTGTATATCACCACATATTTAGAGCAGAAGAAATAAGACAGTGGACTTTAAAAATGTGTGTCTTCATTTATTTTCTTTTTTGTTAGAAAAGTTGGACATTAATTTTAAGAATCCCTTAAAAGATTGGTGTTCCCTACTTTTAATGCTAGAGTTTTATTAATCCTAAAAACAATATTATTCCAAATTAAACTAATTTTTGAAAAGGGGGCATCTGGGTGGCTCAGGAGCTGGTTGAGTGTCTGACTCTTGATTTTGGCTCAGGTCATGATCTCATGGTTTTGGAGATCAAGCCCTGCATGGGGCTCTGTGCTGACAGCGTAGAGCCTGCTTGGGATTCTCTCTTTCTCTTGCTCTCTGGCTCTCTCTCTCTCTCTCTCTCTCTGTCTCAAATAAATAATTTTTAAAAAATTTTTAATAAAGAAATTTCCCACATTCCTACCATTCTAACATGATTGTTTTCCTTTTCCATGTTCCCTCTGTATCTTCTAGGTTTTGTGCCGGCCTTTACGTATTGCATGCCCAGTTTTCTACATCTGTTTTCTATTTCCCTGTTTGGAATTGATGTTAACCTGTATTATTTCTTCTTCTTCTTCTTCTTCTTCTTCTTCTTCTTCTTCTTTTAAGTTTATTTATTTATTTTGAGAGAGAGAGAGAGAGAGGGAGCACATGCTTGAGTGGGGGAGGAGCAGAGAGAGAGGGAGAAAGAAAATCCCAAGCAGGCCCCGCACTGCCAGCACAGAGTCCAACACTGGGCTTAAACTCATGAACCATGAGATCATGCCCGGGGCCTAAATCAAGAGTCAGACGCTCAACCAACTGAGCCACAAAGGCGCCCCAGCCTGTATTTATTCTTAGGTAAAGTGAATAAAAACAGCCAACAGAGAGGCTTCAGCACAGCTTTGCCTAAATGGGCTGACAAGCTAAAACCTTTGCATACCTTTAAAAAACATTATCACTATATGGGGACCTGGGTGGCTTAGTCAGTTGAGCATCCAACTTTCGCTCAGGGCATGATCTCATGGTTCGGTTCATGAGTTCAAGCCCCACATGTGGCTTTCTGTGGTCAGCACAGAGCCCACTTCAGATCCTCTGTCTGACTCTCTCTGCCCCTCCCCCACTTGTACTCTCTCAAAAATAAATAAAAAACATTAAAAAATATATTGTCACTGTAGTGATGAGGTAAGACTACTGGATTAATTTAGCAGCTCACTTTAGAAAAAAAAAAAAAATCCTTATGGGGCGCCTGCCTGGTTCACTCGGTAGAGCATGTGACTCTTGATCTCAGGGTTGTGAGTTCACGCCCCAAGTTGGATATGGAGATTACTTAGAAGTAAAATCTTTAAAAAAAAAAAAATCCTTAAAGTTTGTATAAATCACAAGTGGAAAAGGGTGACAGGTTCTTGAGCTCCTAGCTTTGAAGGTCCCGAAGTTGTGATTTAGAGCACTTTGACGTATGGCTTTGGTTCTGCTACAGAGCAGGGCAAGGAGGCTGGGGGAGATGGTAGAGAGGCCATCTTGATCCATCTCTGTTTTGGGGGGGTATTGGGCCAAGTGTGCTGAGGGAGTGGGGGAAATCACCTCCTCATCTGAAACTTCTTATTTCTGTTTCTCTCCTCATGGTATTACCACCTCTGGACTAGTTGGACCTTTTCTGGGGATCCAGGTGGAGTGGCTGCCCTTGATATTTGTCTACAGCTTGAGGAAGTCTCAGGTAAGTTTGATTTACCATTGGTACCTGGCTCTTTTATCCTCTTATGCTCAGTTTTACATAGAACATCTTCATTGGGAATAATCCTTATCTTTTAGATAATTGACAATGGTGGTGGCTACCAGTTATTGGCTATCTAGTATATGCCAAACAGTGTATACATGTATCATTATGCTTCATGGCAGTCCTACCAGGTAGGAATCGTTCTTTCCATGTTAGAGACGAGAAATGCTCAGAGAGGTTAAGTGTCTTATCCAAACACAGGGTGGCCTATTTTCACAGCACAGGTATGTTTCCCTTTGTAATACTCTGTGTCTATTTGAGAATATCTAAATTTGAGCAATATAAAATGCAATCACAAGATCCCAAGCTTTAACTCTCATTTAGGAAAAGAAGAGAATGGGAGCAGAGAAATCTGGGACTTTTCCAAAGCAGGAATGATGGCGTGACAGCTCCCAATGACTTCTCTCTGAACAAAGCACAAGGTGTTCCTGGAACAAAGGGCAGACACTTAAAACCTTAGCAACAGGGAATGATCCCAAAACAATGAAGCCTAAGAGACAAGTCTGGCATATTTTCAGGATGTAAAACGTTGGACTCAAAATACTTAAGTTGTAGCACAGAATCTGTCACCAAACCACTGGGTGACTATAATTCAGTTACTGAAGTAAATTCCTCCAGCCTAGGCTGAACCAATGTTTGATGAATAAATACATAATGATTTTTTGGAGTAGCTAAGAATTGCTTATAGGAGAGGAATAAGGAAAATCTAGTCTTGTTTAGTATATGCAGATGCTTTTCAGCCTTCAAATGGAAACTGTCAAGCCACTTACATTTTCTGACAAAAGAGTGATCCTTGTAGAACTCAGAAATCATTGGCGTAAGGTACATTCTTTGTAATGTCAAGTGGGGTATGGGGCAACCCAGCTCTACAATTGAAGAACTGGTCTTTTAATGTTCCTTTCTCCCGAAATAAAAATGATCAGCCAAGGTTGTTGAGGGTGTTCTCATCCTTAAACTGAGTCCCTGCTCTCAGATGGCTCTAAGTCCATGAATGCAAGGCTAACAAGGGCCACACTGGTGCTGTGGCCCCTAGGAATTCCAAGACTCTTGCCGAAAATCAATTTCAGATGTTAGAGCATTACTGAATCTTCTCAGTTCCAGATAGCAGGGGCTGCTCTCATTGTCCCAGCATCAGATGGCATCAGAACTCCAGGACAAACTGGGCTGATCCTCAGAAACACTATTCAATGTGTTCTGAAGGGAATCTGAAGATCTAAAATGTTTTCTCCTGGCAAGCTAGGTCAGTGTGCTTAGTTCTATAATCCACATGAAAGTAAAGACTGTGGGTCTGGTCACATAATCCAAGACATTTCAATGTCCTGATGATTTATTACCAGAGCAAATAGAAATATTGCAGACCATGGTATCATTTATCATGTAATTACATATCTTTCTGGGAGACGACGTACATGAACACAGAGGCAATGTAGGGCTACCCTGTTTTTTGCTCTGGGCCTCAGTTTCCTTGCCTATAGTAGGAGAGGCATGGTCAGGATGCTCTCTTCATCTTGAAAGTCTCTTGTAGCCCTAACTTTCAAGAGTCTGTAGGTAGATAGGGCCTTACTCAGAAACATAAGCCATTCTTACACAGAAGCGGCCTTCTTGAGCTGTGATTTCGTTGGTACCACCTCCTATCTGTGCTACATAGCTCCCTAGACTCTCCAAGCCTCAGTGTCCTCATCTGTAGAAGTGGAGATGATGACAGTTCAACTTCTTAGGGTTATTGCTTGATTATTAAGGTAATATATATAAATCCCTGAGAAGGAAATCTCAGAAAGCATCCAACCTATATTAACTATTACCCTCATCATTAGGATATTTCATTGTAATAGTGTTTGTTTGCTGCTTATTCCCCTTCTTGTATCTTTATCTCCCCTTGTTTACTTCTACATTTGCTCCACCACACAAACTATCTTCAAGGGTTAAATTTTAAAGGAAACAGTAAGAGGGGTCAAATCTCAAGTCTAAGAGCCAGTGATCCTACTAATATAATAGCTAATATAGATTGGGTGCTTAATAATCCTAGATCTTGCGAGGACTGTAGACAATTAGCCCCACTATTTTTGCACTTGGTATACACGTATCTGTTGCCCCTGTCAAATTTTTAATATGGATATAAACATGTGTGTTGGGGAGTCATATTGTGGAGATGTTTAGAAACAGATATTTACTTTGAGTGTCTTCATTTTCTTATGTGTTAGAACAGGCAGGATTTGTATTTTACTTAAAGACTGTGTCTGGAGGAGGAATATGTTTGGGCAATGCTAGTAGAATCTAATTTTTTGTGTGACGTATTACAAAAACATAATATGTCAAGCTTTTTGTTTCTCAGACATAAAGATTTTCTGTTTAGGCTACCAGAGATTGAATAAACATTCCTGTGAACAAGCTCTTTAAAATACTTATGTTTCTCCTTCCTATATACCTAAACTTAATTAATGTTATTTGCCTCAAAATGTGCCTATTCCATTTCCAGGCTGCAAAGGCAGAGTTAAAGTTCAGGTTGCCATATGTTGATGAGGACAGGTCAACAGCACTCTTCCCAGTGCAGAAGGTGTCCTCCTTGGTCCCTGAGCATTTGATAAAGCCCACTCTCCCCATTTGCTCTGCAAATCCACTATATCTGTACCAGCTCCTCTTAGAACCAGGTTTCCTTGGAACAGAAAACCGGGGAAACAGTCATGGCTGCCTGATGTCCTCCACTTTTGTCTTCCAAACAAAATATCATGTACTTGATGTAATATATATATGAGCCATTCTACCGCATGCATAATAGAAAATTCCAGTTAATAGTCTCCAGACACGTTCATAAGATGTGTCGTTAATTATTTCTGATGCAAATACAAGAAACAAAGCAGAAAAATTGTCCTGCGGTATGAGAGAATCAAGAAAATTTGGAGACAAAAATCTCAGAGCCACTCATTGCATCATTGTCTTTTCCTGTTTTACTGCTTCCACGACAACCATGGAATGTTTTTCTCCCTTTGACTTTTAGCATCATTTACCATAAATGCCTTAAAATTATGTTTTCTCATGCTTTTTCCTCAATGAAGTTTGCTCCTTTCTTCCCTTTGTTTTAGTGAGGTGCTCTAGCCACTGTTTAATGAGCATGCTTTTTGTAGATGAAAATGAGGATATTGAGACCTGGAAACTCCATGTGGTTGATATGGGGTGCACCACTCAGAGCCCCCTTTAAGACCAAAGCACTTATTCCTACAGCTGCTGGGAGTGTTGATTCCTCTCCAGGAGCTATCCTCTCCTAAAGGGAGCCATCTTTCCCAAAGTTACACTCCCTTCTAGGGTCAGCCTGTATCTGATGGCTAATCAGTGTGAGGTACAAAGGGAAAAGGACCCTGCAGGACCACCCAGCCCCAAATCTCCTTGTGGGATCAGCTGAGGCCTTTGTGGTGACCGCATAGCACCTGCCATCTCCTCTCCTCCTTTCTTCTTGCCTTCTCTCCCCGTCAGTGCGGCTCTAAGAGTACCCTCCAATAAACCTCCTGAAAGAAATCTTCATATAAGAGTCTGTTTCCTGGATAGCCTGACCTACAAGACTCAGGCTAAAAGTACTAGAAAGAATATGACACAGTTCAGAGTGAGAGTCTTAATGCCACATAGCTATTTTTTCCCAAGAATATGAGTTAAAATATTGAGTTAAAATTGTTGAAGAACTTTGGGATGTCAGTTGCAAAACAGGAAAAGATATTAAAGGGTATGAAAATGATTGTAATAAATGAGAAATGCATTTTACAATCTTCTTTTATAAAAAACCCCAAAGCACCAACATATTACTTTAAATATCAGGCTGGTGAAAAACATAAAATTTTACCAAGGAAAATATTATTATTAAAAATTCTAGACGGAGAGCAGTGTTAGTACCTTTTTTTTTTTTTTTTTTTTTGGTATTGTTTTGTGTGAAGTGAATTACCTTGCAGGTTAAATGCTTAGTGGTTGAGGCAACCACCTTACATAGTCATTGACGCTGAGGATGAGGGGGGAATAAATGAGCTTCCATGAGAAAACTAAGGTGGCAGTGAGCTTGCTCCATGCAAACACCTCATTGAGACTGTAATTTTTTTTTAAGATTTTATTTTTAAGTAATCTCTATGCCCAACATGGGGCCCAACACACAACCCTGAGATTAAGTGTCTCACGCTCTACTGACTGAGCCAGCATGGCACTCGGGAGCTGTAATTTTTAAAACTTTTTCTTCAAAGGATTTACCCTATAACAACATTCAATGGCGATTTCATTCAACACATACTTATCACAAGAATAATTACAACTGATCTTTATTCAGGCAGGATATATGTATCAAAATAGGGAATAACCCTCTTTTTTCCCCCTTAAAAACAGAACTTTACTGAGATTCTTTAGAAATTCATTTATATAAGTTATATCCTAAGACGTTATCATAAATAAAAATCAAACAACACTAAAGTATATAGAGTAAAAAATTAAAATCCCCTTCTCAAGAACAATTATTTTTCTCAGTTTGCTTTCAGACCCTTTTCTGTGGTGATATAATTATTCTTGGACATATGCACATATATAGGATGTCTTTCATTGTTCTATCTTATATTCTTATGTTAATAGGATCATACTATTAGAATGTTTTGTAACTCACACTTTTTCGCTGAACAAGGTTTTATTAATCCTCTTTTTAAAGCTATTTTGTTTAAGCCACACTGCACTATTCTCAACTACTATATTAGAATTAAATTTGATGCTATGTTGAATGCTATATGTTAGTTATTCTTGGGGATCATACTGCTTATCTGAGTGAAATAAATTGTTTCAGTTTTCTAATACAAATTTTTACTTTTCTCAAGATGTAGAGACTTTCTTTTCTTTTCAGACTGGTTCAATTGAGTCTGATTCCAAAATTAATTCTTTTAAAACCATCAAACAAAAATTAAATCCACTTCTATTTCCATTCTCAAAATGACCTCAATATTTTATTTTCCTTGGTATTATCCTGCCTTTGCCATAGATGTGTGTTTAAAAGAAGAAGAAGGGGGAAAAAAAGGATGGGGAAGAAAACTAGTTTCAACCACTCGATTTTTGCTTATATTTATTTCCAAATTCAAGTGGCCTGTTTCAGCAGCAAAGGTTCTCTCCCCTGCTCTATCACTGGTCTGTAAAGTAAATTGCAAAAAGCTACCAAAGTCTGGCTACATCCTCATAGTGACTGTTTAAAACCATTACTTTCTCTTTTAATCAAATCACTGTTGTGTCAAAATATACGATTCTCGCCATGAATCTCTCTGGCTTGTTACAGGTCACCGGTTGCACCTTGAAAATGTTTGCTCTCCTAAGCGTCTTCTCTCCAGCCTCCAGTTAAATTGCTCCAGACCAAGCCTGATCATTTTTCTATACACATAGAACTCTAATTAATATAAACATAATGGCAAAGAGATCCGGTACTTACAAAAAGAGGAAGGAAAATGCCTGGTCAGTAGGTATGTGGAGCATCATTTGGATTATGGCAAAATGGGCATATAGACAGATATAGGCATTTCAAATTATATTTTTAAAAAAAGCAAACCCTAAAAATTTCTTATCCTTGAATTACTGAGAGATTTCAGCCTTTATTCTTTTTCTGCTTTAAGAAATATTTTACATAAAACCGCCAGAGGGCCAGTAAGGGAAATAGTAATTATGTTTAAACAGCCAACACTTCACTAATATAAAATATTTGTACAGGCTCTTAAACATGAAGTTAAGTGCCAGAGGCTATTTTCATTGTTTAATGTATTAAGTAAATAAAAATGTATCTAAGATGTGGACACACAATTAGTTTTGAGTTATTTATCCTGGAGTTTGTATGGTTTAGAAAAACTCCATCTTCTTGGCTGCTGCTGTCCTAATGCATTTAACTTCAGCCATCAGCTATGATTAAACACCTGCTGTTGTGGGGAAACAAAGCACACTAATCCAATATGTATTTCTGACATCTTAAATATCACCCAGTCCCCTGACATCAGGCACAGCTTTTCAGCGGGATGGAATTCCAGAGCATATTTTTCTAATTTATGGATGGACAATAAATCAAAATTAAGCCTTGGGCAATGAAATATACATCAGTGTGGAATGAACTGACTGCAAACGAGGACCCTGCACAACCGAGGGAAAGGATATATTAATGGAATCCTAAGCTGCAAACACTGAAGTGAAAATTAAGGAAGTTTATTCTGCATTTTGTCCCTATAAAACCAAAAGGCGAAGACAGAAAATGAAGTTTGCTTTTTTTCCACGCACAGCACTGGAGGAGCACATTTAAATTAAAAAAAAAAAAAAAAGTCATTGTTTTTAGATGCATGCATGTGGGTGATTAAAATCCAAATCCCCATTGCTGTTTTTGTTATTTTCAGTATTTAAGAAAGGTTTGAAATGTTTAATGCATTTTCAGATTTGCTCTTCTGGAAGAGTGAACAAAGGCCATTGATGACAGTCTTCAGTTTCTCCTGGGAAAGGTTGGGAGAAAGGACTTTTTTCCCTCCCAGGTGGACTCATTTAGGCTGGGAGCTGTCCAGTGCTGAACAAATCTTCTTGTCTAGACCTCCAACTGTCTCAGCCACCCAGACAGGCAATCTTGGACCTTCATTCTCATCAAAGGCCCTCAGGCACCCCATGTATAGACCCACCACTTACCTTTCCCTATCTCACTCTGGCCACTCCCAAATCTGGACCAAGGTCATGTTGGAGCCACTCACTTGGCTTATCCTTCTTATCCTTGCCATTGGCAAGCACCAAACATCTTTAACAGAGCCTGCCATAGTAACCATCATATTTATCAGGGGTAAGTTTTTGTGTTTATGGGTAAGTTAAGGTTCTTAAATAATATTATCTCTTGAATACTCACAGCATATCTGTTAATGGGGTTAAGTGGCAAGTATTATTTAGATAGAGACAGGAATACAGCAGCATAATGAAATTGAGAGCTTCGTCTTTGGCTGCATGACAAATGGTGGAACTGGGGAAAGGGGACTTGCTCACCTGTTTCCAGTTCTAGATCTCACTTAGATAACAAATTTCCTCCCTCCAGTCAACACAAGTGTTTTTCAGATTATTCTTCCTAAGGCATTTGCACCTTATAGAACAATTATTTCTCTAGATTCCTATGTGACTGATTTCCTGACCTGTATAGTATTTATAAACAATTATTTCTATAAACTCATTTTACTGAAATGCTTTAGTTATTGAAATTAATCTTAAAGGATATCATGTATCTTAAGAATTAATTTTTCATATATCTCAGAAAGAAACCAGTATGTTCTGTGGCCCCTAAACTTATATGTTGAAGATTCTAGATGAAATGGCATTTTAGTGATATTTTATTTTTTAAAGTTTACTTATTTATTTTGAGAGTGAGAGAGATAGAACAGAGGAGTAACAGAGAGAGAGAGAGAGGAAGAGAGAGACTCCAAAGCAGGCTCTGCCCTGTCAGCATAGAACCTAATGTGAGGTTGGATCTCACGAATCATGAGATCATGACCTGAGTCAAAATCAAGAGTCAGGCGCTTAACTAATTGAGCCACCCATGTGCTCCTTGAGTGATGTTTTAAAATGTATTCCTTTGGGTTAATTACTGGTACTGAGATACTTGACTGCTATAAAACTTATAAATGAAGGGTATGTCTCCTCCACCATTATAGTTTTCCTTTTTGCATGGACTTCTTTTTATTCTTCAAATCTTCAGTAGGATTGCTTACAGAACATATGCATAATCTTGGCAGGAGATCCTTTGTACAAAATATAACTTATCATTAAGCAACTTATCAGTTTCTGAAGAAAATCTTTGTTCTTTGAGGAAATAATTTTAAAAGGCCTATTTTTCATTTTATGATCACAATATTACATAGTAATGCTGTTGATAGTAATAATAATGGCTGGCATGAGTTGACAGTTCTGTTCTGGAAGCTTTAGGTAAATCAGTTCCAGCAGTCCTCACAAGCAGCCTGTGGGGTTGGTACTATTGTCACGCTTCTTGACAGCTGAGGACATGAGTCTAAGGAATCAGTGTCACACCAGAGGTTACACAGTGATGGATGGAGCAGAAAAATAAACTACAGCAGTTCGCACAGCCTGCCCTTCAAGGACATCATTATTCTACAAAGTGTTCTTACATAAAGGAAAGTTTTGACCTTTGTATGTTTTAACTTTTAAACTTTGCAGGTTAACTAACCTATCTCCTCTAGATGCAATGTTGCTCTATAAATCACTGAAGGGAATGATTGGTTGTTGTTCATAGTCCCTGTCACGTAAATGATTACAAGTAGAATTATAGTATAAAAAATGGCTTCATCAAAATCTAGATAGTTCTTTATCCTTATATTTAGCTCAAAGAGCCTATGTTTAAAGATTCTAGCTACTGTGTCAGCAAAGGTGGACAGCAAAGTGGGCAGAGACCTAGGGACACTGACAAAGCATGGGGGATTTCAACTGTATGAATGAGTGTGTATGTGTGTGTGTGTATATATACATATATATATATGTATATACATATACACACACACCATATATGTGTATGTATATATATATATATACATATATATATATATATATATATATATATCCTGAGCTGAGATCAAGAGTCAGTTAACCGACTCAGCCACCCAGTTGCCTCTGAATGAATGAGTTTATTTTTTTTAAATAAGAAATTTATTGTCAAATTGGTTTCCATACAACACCCAGTGCTCATCCCAACAGGTGGCCTCCTCATGTTCTCAGTTTTTAAGGGTCTCCTATGTTTTGGCTCCCTCCCTCTCTAACCTTTTTTTTTTTCCTTCCCCTCCCTCATGGTCTTCTGTTAAGTTTCTCAGGATCCATGTAAGAGTGAAAACATATGGTATCTGTCTTTCTCTGTATGACTTATTTAACTTAGCATAACCCTCTCCAGTTCCATCCACATTGCTACCAAAGGCCATATGTCATCACGTAGTATTCCATTGTGTATATAAACCACAATTTCTTTATCCATTCATCAGTCGATGGACATTTAGGCTCTTTCCATAATTTGGCTATTGTTGACAGTGCTGCTTTAAACATTGGGGTACAAGTACCCCTATGCATCAGCACTCCTGTATCCCTTGGGTAATTCCTAGCAGTTCTATTGCTGGGTCATAGGGTAGATCTATTTTTAATTTTTTGAGGAACCTCCACACTGTTTTCCAGAGTGGCTGCCCCAGTTTGCATTCCCACCAACAGTGCAAGAGGGTTCCCACTTCTCCACATCCTGGCCAGCATCTATAGTCTCCTGATTTGTTCATTTTAGCCACTCTGGCGTGAGGTGGTATCTGAGTGTGGTTTTGATTTGTATTTCCCTGATGAAGAGCAACGTCGAGCATCTTTTCATGTGCCTGTTGGCCATCTGGATGTCTTCTTTAGAGAAGTGTCTTGAATGAATGAGTTTAAAAAACAAATTATTTTGCCCGTGCTTAAGTTAAATAAAGTTTACAGTTTGGTTTATGATAGTCTTTTAAACTCTTATCAAAAGCTCGCCATTGCATCAGAAGAGTTCATTAAGATTTAAAAATATGGGGGTTTGAGATCGAGCCCTACGTAGGGCTTTGCACTGAGCATGGAGCCTGGTTGGGATTTTCTCTCTTTCTGCCTCTCCCTTGTGCACGCTCTCTCTTGCACTCTCTCGTGCACATGAAAATAAATAAACATTAAAAAAAGGAAAAAAAGCGAAAAATATGTATATTGATGAACAATAGTACAGAGTAACAACAGCACATTAATTATTATAGTGGCAACATTTGTAAAAAAAATAACTGAAACAAAACAAAATATTTTATTACTAATCTTTACCAAAAGTATATCCCACATTTGTCAAAATTCATAAATTTAGCCAGTTTTTATTGAGGGCCTACCAATGTATACCAGGCATTTTGCTAGGCTCTAAGAATTCAGTGCAAAAACGGTAGATGTGATCTCCCTTCTGAAGTTTATTTTCTAGATGTGGAGAACCCTGTTCTTGATCATTGGAAAAATATATTCTGAGAAAAGTTGAAGAGCACTAAAAATGCAGAGTTGTTCCTGACTTAAATAAGAATTTCCTTTTGATAATAAAGTCCACATAACATTTCCTAGAAATACAGTCTTAAGTTCTTTGATATCTTTTTCTAGATGACAGCTTATTCATTTCCTATCTTCAGATTGCTAGCTCCCACTCATTTTTTATATAGTTCATCTGTCACTCTAGACCGGTTTTCTCTTACTCTGTCTCTTAGCTGAGACTCTCATCAAACTCAACATTTAGATTATTTCCTTTTTTATAATTGAAGTAAAACTCTCATAATATAACATTGACCATTTTATTTTTTTAAAATGTTTATTTTGAGAGAGAAAGCATGCACATGAGCAGGGGAGAGGCAGAGAGAGAGAGAGAGAGAGAGAGAGTGAGAGAATCCTAAGCAGGCTCTGCACTGCCAGCACAAAGCCTGAAATGGAGTTCATTCCCATGAACCATGAGATCATGACCTGAGCCGATAGCAAGAGTCAGAAGCTTAACTGAGCCACCCAAGCGTCCCAACATTAACCATTTTAAAGGTAACAGTTCAGTGTCATTTAGTACATTCACAATGTTGTAAAATAACTACCTTCTCTAGTTCCAAAACATTTCACTTCTCCAGCCCCTGGTAACCACCAATCTGCTTTCTGTCTCTATGGATTGACATATTCTGGATATTTCATGTAATTGTAATTGGAATCATAAAATATGTGACCTTTTGTTTCTGGCTTCTTTTATTTAGCATAACGTTACTTAGGTTATTTCATGATGTAGCACACATCAGTATTACATTCTTTTTATGGCTGAATAATATTCCATTACATGAATATGTTACAATTTATTTATATATTCACCCACTGATAGACACTTGGGTTGTTTCTACCTTTTGGCTATTATGAATACTGCTTTTATGAACATTCATGTGTACGTATTTATTTGAGCTTTCTGTTTTCAATACTTTGGGGTCATTTTTTTTCTTTATTTCTTTTTTTTATTTGAAAGAGACAGAGAGAGACAGAAAGCAGAGGAGAGGGGCAGGGGGAGAGAAAGAATCCCAAGCAGGCTCCATACTCAGAGTGGGACTCTATCCCACAACTCTGGGATCATGACCTGAGCCAAAGTCAGAAGTCAGACACTCAACTGAATGAGCCACCCAGGAGCCACAGGTCATGTTTTTGTTAACAAACTTTTTAGTTTGGATAAATTTTCATTTAAAGAAGAGCTACAAAGACAGTACAGAGAGTTCCCATTATCTACTCTCCCCAATAGTAACATCTTAAATACCCATGTTACGTTTGCCAAAATTAACAAACCAACATAAGTACAATATTATTTACAAAATCCAGACTTTGTTTGGATTTTACTAGCTTTTCTGCTAATATCCCTTTTTCATTCTAGGATCCCTTCTGGGATTCCACACTGTGGAAGTTTCTCAGTCTTCCCTCGCTCTTCAGCATTGAGAGTTTTGAGGAGTACGGGTTAGGTATTTTGTAGAATGTCCTTCAATTCAGGTTTGCCTGATGTTATTATCATGATTAAACTGGAGTTTGGAGACAGGATGTCCTAGAGAAAATATTTCCATCATATCACATCAGGAGGTACATGCTATCACCATGACTTACCTCTAGAGTGGTTAACCTCAATCACTTTGCTGACATGGTGTTTTCTAGGCCCCTCCACTATCAAGTCCCTCTCCAACCCTTTCCATACTCTATTCTTTGCAAGTAAGTCACTGAGTCCAGCTCACACGCACAGGGAGGAGTATCTACATAAATTATTTGGAATTGTTCTGTAAGGAAATTTATCTCTCCCATTTACTTACATATTCAATCATTTATTTATGTTGGTATGGACTCATAGATATTTATTTTATAGTTCATATCCATTTGAGGTCTTGTCACCAATACCTGTAAGAAAAGTGGTAAATGCAGGATGAGTGCAGTTTAGAGTGCTTTGAAGGCAAGCAGATATTGGGCTTGATATGGAATACAGCACTCACGGAACAAGATGTACAAGTCTCACAGCATGGGAGGTTTGAAGCTGATATTTACTGAGTAGAGATAGAACACATTTTGGTGTTAGCTTTTTATTGGAGGCTATATTTTTAGAGGGCTTGTTTGATCAGGGCCTAGGTTTTCTGATTCCTTGTTCTGTGCTTTTATTTACTGCTATCATATCTTTGCATGTGGTCATATTTATAGCTATTAACATACTTGTTGATAAATAATGTGGTTCCACGTAAAATATCCCCACTTGACTTACACTGACATTCTTAAAAAAAAAAAAAAAAAAAAAAAAAAGACTTGTATTTTTAACAGGTGTCTCTTACCCAGGATTTAGAACCATGGGGTTTAAATATGGAGATACCTTGACCAGGTAGTACCACTTACTCCTACTATTGATGAGGACATGGAGCCCTGTGGCCTTAGAGGCTCTCCTAGATCACGATAATCATTCGTAAAGCTACAAGTTACAGGTAGAGAGATAGCCCTGAAAAAAAAAATGAAAGCTTATCTTGGGTTAGGCAATAAACTAATGGTGAAATTGAGGGAAATAACCATATTGGCTAACTCTCTGCCCTATATCAAAACTTCTTAAAGTGTTTGATTAGTGTTTATGTTTCTGATTCCTTTTTCTGTGCTACTTTCATTGAAGAATTAGACTACTGTTATTGTTTTCAAAATCTAAGATGCCTAGTGTAACATGAAGTTACTCACTTCTAAGAAATCAGTCGCTACATAAGAGGAAAACTCATTTTTGAAGTTTCATTTTCACTTACCAGAGAACATTTGCAAATAGTGCCTACACAAAGATATATAATTGTTTAGCTTATAAACTTATCTCAGTATTTAACAGCCACACTTTGCATATGAACACCTTATAGATATAACAAAACATTGTTATTCACCTTTTAATATATTTTTTAAAGTTTATTTATTCATTTTGAGAGACAGAGAGCATGAGCAGGGGAGAGGCAGGGAGAGGGAGTCCCAAACAGGTGCCATGCTGTCAGCACAGAGCCTATTGAGGGCCTTACACTCACAAACTGTGAGATCATGACCTAAGTTGAAATCAAGAGTTGGAAGCTTAACTGATTCAGCCACCCAAGCACCCCTTCACCTTTTAATATTGAACATCATTGAGTATATTTGAAAATCTGTGGTGAGATAAATTACTATTTAGCTATTATATAACGCTGCATACAGATAACATGTAGGGTATTTTTATTTCCATTAATATTTCAGGCTAGATGAACCGAGAGCCTTCTTGCCACAAACATGGAGAAATTCTGGATTAAATATATTTTAATCCTTTAATCCCTTTGAATGAACAGATGATATCACAAGAAAGAAAGGGATATACCTAAGGACCCAAAACAAAATAATACAACGGAGTAATAAATTTATGAGCTGACGCTAGCACTGCCCTAGGATCCACTTGGCACTCTAGTTTCTTTGGTGTTAACACCACAGAGACAGGAGGAAAAGTCTTCTACATGAGGCAGAAATCAAAACTGAGATCTCTGCATAAATCAAGGACCCTCAGAAAACGAATGCATTAGAAAAAGAAGATCTGGGGTGCCTGGGTGGCTCAGTTGGTTAAGCGTCCTACTTGGGCTCAGGTCATGATCTTGCGGTTGGTGAGTTCAAGCCCTGAATTGGGCACTTTGCTGTCAGAACAAAGCCTGCTTTGGATCCTCTGTACTCCCCCAACCCCCTCCCCCCAACTCTCTGCCCCTTTCCTGATCACTCTCTCTCTCTCAAAAATAAATAAACATTGAAAAAAGAAAAGAAAAAGGTGCACCTGGGTGGCTCAGTCGGTTAAGTGTCTGACTTTGGCTCAGGTCATGATCTCACGCCTCGTGAGTTCAAGCCCCATGTCACGCTCTATGCTGACAGCCCAGAGCCCAGAGCCTGCTTTGGATTCTGTGTCTTCCTCGCTCTCTGCCCCTCCCCCACTCACCCTCTGTCTCTGTCTCTGTCTCTCTCACTCAAAAATAAACATTTTAAAAAAATCTAAAAAGTAAAATTAAATTTAAAAAAAAAGAAAAAGAAAATCTGTCCATCAACACAAGAAAACTTGTCTATCTCTGCTTATGCTCTAGATAAGAAAAAAAGTCTTTTTCCCCCTAGGGTGAATCTGCTCCTTGTGCAGGTTTAGGGATTAATTTACAATAACTGCAGTAAAGGGACCCCTAAGGTCAGGAATTAACATAAAAGTAGTCTGGACAAACCAAGAAACAGACTCTTAACTAAAGAGAATAAATTTACAGTTATCAGAAAGGAGGTGGGAGGGAGGATGGGGGAAATAGTGGGTGGGGATTAAGGAGGGCTGTGATGAGTACTGGGTGATTAAAAAAAAAACCTTAAAAAGTCTGGTGTTGGTGATATTTGTGAGCCAACTGGCAGAAGTGAAAGCAAAAATCTCTTTGGAAGGACCATTCCTCCACCATTCAAAACTCAAAGAAAGCCTACTGAAGATGACCTCACAATACAAAAGTATAAAGTACACATGTGAAAATCAACACAAAGAATAATGGCAGGATTAGATGTTATAGAGCTCAGACAATAAAAAAATCTGTTAAAAATTATGAAGTAAGTTTGTTTAAAATGTTGAAAACATAATAAAACTTTGATGAGAGGAATTGAAGATGATACAAACAAATGGAAAAATATTCCATGCTCATGTATTGGGAGAACAAATATTATTAAATATCCATAGTATCCAAAGCAATCTACAGATTTAATACAATCTCTATCAAAATAGCAATAGCATTTTCACAGAACTAGAACAAATAATTGTAAAATTTATATGCAACTACAAAAGACCCCTAATAGCCAAAGCAATCTTGAAAAAGAACAAAACTGGAAGTATCACAGACCCAGATTTCCAGATATACTACAAAGCTGTAGTAATCAAAACAGTAGGGTACTGGCACAAAAATAGACACACAGATCAATAGAACAGAATCAAGAGCTCAGAAAGAAACCCACGATTATATGGTCAATTAATCTTTGACAAAGGAGGCAAAGTTATGCAATAGGAAAAAGCAGTATCTTCAGCAAATGATGTTGGGAAAACTGGACCACTTTCTTACACCATACACAGAAATAAACCCAAAATGGATTAAGGGCCTAAATGTGAGACAGAAACCATAAAAATCATAGAAGAGAAGACAGGCAGTAATTTCCATGCCCTCAGCCATAGCAACGCTTTTCTATATATGTCTCCTGAGGCAAGAAAACAAAAACAAAAATAAACTATTGGGATTACATCAAAACAAAAAGCTTCCTCACAGCAAAGAAAGCAATCAACAAAATGAAAAGACAACCTGCAGAATTGGAGAAGATATTTGCAAATGACATCTGATAAGGGGTTAGTATCCAGAATATGTAAAGAACTTATACAACTCAACACACACACAAACAGTCCAATTTAAAAATTGGTAGAAGAGGGGCACCTGGGTGGCTCGGTCATTAAGTGTCTGACTCTTGATTTTGGCTCGGGTCATGATCTCACAGTTCATGAGTTCAAGTCCCACATCGGGCTCTGCGCTGACAGTGCAGAGCCTGCTTGAGACTCTCTCTCTTTCTCTGTCCCTCCCTGGCTCATTCTCTCTCTCTCTCTCTCTCAAAAATAAATAAATATTAAAATTAAAATGGGCAGAAGACATCTACAGACATTTCTCCAAAGAAGACGTCCAGATGGCCAACAGACACATGAAAAGATGTTCAACATCACTCACTCATCATCATGAAAATACAAATCAAAACAACAAAAAGGTATCAGTTCACATCTTTCAGAAGGACTAAAATAAAAAACATAAGAAACAACAGTGTTGGTGAGGATGTGGGGGGAAAAAGAACCCTTGTGCACTGTTGGTGGGAATGCAAACTGTTACAGCCACTGTGAAAAATAGTATGGAGGTTTCTCAAGAAATTAAAAATAGAACTACCATATGATCCAGTAATTCCACTACTGGGTATTTATCCAAAGAGTACAAAAACATTAAATTGAAAACATAGGCACCCCTATGATTATTGCAACATTATTTACAATAGCCAAGATGTAGAAGCAACCCAAGCTTCCAACGATAGATGAAAGGATAAAAAAGAGTATATATATATATATATATATATATATATATATATATATATATATATTCGCACACACAATGGAACATTACTCAGCCATTAAAAGAATGACATCTCACCATTTGCAATGACATGAATGGATCTAGAGAGTATAATGCTAAGTGAAATAATTCAGTCAGAGAAAGAAAAATACCATAAGATTTCACTCATATGTAGAATTTAAGAAACAAAACTAACAAAGAAAAAAAAGGCAAAAAAAAAAAAAATCCAGGCTCTTAACTATAGAGAACAAATTGATGGTTACCAGAGGGGGAGGTGGTTGGAGGGATGGGTGAAATAGGTGATGAGGACTAAGAGTACACCTATAGTGATGAACACTGAGTAATGTGTAGAATTGTTGAATCACTATATTATACACCTGAAATGAATATAACACTATATGTTAAGTATACTGGAATTTTTAAAATATTGAAGACAAAAGGAAGCAATACAAATAAGAAAAGAGCAAGACAGCATGAAAATAAAAAGAAAAAATTTGAAAAAAAATTGAACTTTTTTAGTAATGAAAAATGTAACTTTCAAAATTATATACTCAATGAACAGGCTATATAGCAGATTAGATAGGCTGAAAGAACATTATCTGTAATGCAGCATGAAGAGATAAAACAGATGGATAATATTTTTAAAGAGTTAAAGACATAGAGTTTAGAATAAGAAAGTAAAAAATATGTCTAATAGGATTTTCCTAAGGAGACAATAAAGCAACTGGGGAAGAGACAATATTTGAAAGGACAATGGTAATAATTTTACAGGATTAATAAAAGAAATCTCTAGATTAAAGATAGACAATACATCTCAAACAGGAGGTGTAAAAAGAAAATTTACATCTAGACACATTGTAATAAAACTGCAAAATACCAAAGTCAAAAAGAAAAATTTTAATGCATTCAGAGGAAAAAAAGATAGGTAATCTAAAAAGGAACTATATTTTGACTGCCACTGACTTCTTTACAACAATAATAAAACCCATGAGACAATGAATAATCTTCAAAGTGCTAAGAGAAAACAACTAACAATAAAGAGTTGTTTATACAGTCAATTATCATAGAAGAGTGAAGGGAAAATGAAAATGTGTTCAAATGAACACAGAGAATTTTCCACTAACAGATCCTCAGTGAAAAATGAAATTGAATTCAGGAAAAACTGAGAGGAAGGACAGAATGGGAAGTAAAGTGAGTGAGTCTAAAAAAGAATTGACATAAAACAACAACAGTAATTTATTGGGGGTATAAAAATATGATGAATCTAAAATATTGGAAATAAGTATATGGAAGGCAGGAGGGGATTATTCAGAGTAAAAATGTTCTAAATTCCTAGATTTGTTAAGGAGGCAGAATAGACATTAATTATCTTTAGATTCTGTTAAGTATGCATGTCATTGTTTTAAAACTTTTTTTAAAGTTTATTTATTTGAGAGAGACAGAGCGAGAGAGAGAGAGAGAGTGAGAGAGAGAGAGAGAGAGAGGAGGTGCAGAGAGAGAAGGAGAGAAAGAGAATCCCAAGCAGGCTCTACAGAGCCTGACACGGGGCTCTAACTCATGAATTGTGGGATCATGACCTGAGCTGAAACCAAGAGCTGGTCACTTAGTCAACTGAGCCACCCAGGTGCCCCTGCATGTCAGTTTTTCAAGAATAACAACTAACATGGATTGTTTATATTTTGTTAGATATTCCTGTTCTGTTAACTGGAAAACAAAACCTCTCAAGAATGACTACTGAAGCTGGTACAACTTCCAGACCCAGGGATGTGTAGGGGAGGGGGCAAGAAGGAAGGAAAATAATAAAGAATATTCAATCAGTCTAATAGAATTTAGGAAAGGAAAGAAAAATGAAAAGAAGAAAAAAAAACAAGATAAAAGAAAATCACAGAATAACATGGTAGAAATAATCCCAAGTATGTAAGTAATTACAATAAATTCATGTAATTTGACTAAATTTGCCAATTCAAATAATTATTAACTGAATTTTTAAAAAATTAGCTTTTATGTTTCTTATAAGAGACAAATGTAATTATTATACATGAAAATTATTATAGGTTAAGTGGTAAAAGAAAGGAAAAAGAGAGTTGGTAGCTTTATTATCACTGGACAAAACAGATTTCAAGGCAAAAAGTATGATTAGGAAGAAGACATGGGTGGACACAGTGCCTGGAGATAGACATTTGAAGAACAGTTGCATGATATGGAAGAGGTCTACATCTCAAGCACACTCAGATTATTCTGTAGGGTTCAGAAGGACAGAACCCATAGGTGGAAATTATAGGGAGGTAGGTATTGATTTGGTGCATTGGAAGGAATTTTCTGACTGTTAGATCTCTGAAATGAAATGTACTTATCTCTGAAGGTATTTGGGCCAAGGTGGTGGGAAAGCTGTGGAGGGGATGCAGGGGCTGAGCCCGGCAAATTTTTCCAAACCTGACTATGCATTGGAATCACCTGGAAAGCTTCTTAAAAATATGTCTTCCATGGCCTCTTCCCAGATTTAACGGGCTGATTTTACACCCTAGGAATGTGCCTTTTTGAAATGCTCCCCAGGTGATTCTAACGTGGCCAACTCAGAACTGGTCCATGGAAGAGCATTTAGGAACCACTGGCCGGATGACCTCTAAAGTTCCCACTGACTGTCGCATTTGGTACTTTAATAATGTCTTTGTAGACATTTACATGTGAACTGGGGAGATTACTAGAAAAGTAGAGAAGTATAATTACTGTTTCCAGTGTACAGAAGAATAATTGAGGCTAGGAATATCTGTGAAGTTAGGTATAATTAGGAAAACAAAGTAGGTATGATTCCACGAACAGTCCATGTGCCTTCTCCACTGTTCACAAGTAAATGTTGATGATGATGATGGTGATGATGATGATGAAAGTGTATATATTTTCTATTCACAACAAATGGCCCAACAGACCCAACATAACTGATCGTTCACATCTCCAGCAGCCACATATTTCATGTAAATGGAGGCTCTGTTACAAGTCTGGAACCCCAGCGCAGTGTGTCTAAACGTTTCATATGCCCACAAATTGCCTGGGAATCTTGGCGAAATGCAGATTCTGAAAAAGTTGGACTGGGGTGGAGCCTAGGATAATACATTTCTAACAAAGCTCTCTATCTTCCCAACTTACTACAAGGCATTCAGGAACCTTCTCTTTCTTTAGACAAGGTAAAGAGAGAAGCTTTTCTGGTTTTCCAAAGACCCCATTCTTTATGCCAGATTATCGTTTCTGTCTTAGGATCTCTGTGAACTAATGAGAAGAGGTGGCTGAAAGCAGCAATTTGTGTTCTGGATGAGGCAATAGGGCATGGGAACCATGCAAAAGCTCAGAGTGGAGAACGGTGACCTCTCAAAAGCTTCAACTTCTCTTTTCACACCCATAGCAGGATGGCAGTAATGGAATAAAGATCTCCCTGGCCCATCAGAAGACCAGAATTTTGCTTGCAGAGTAGATTTCTTTGTTTTATTTTGCTTCAATTTGCTTCTTTTTGTTTTTTAACTTTTTGGCCCTTTATAAGTCCCTTAATCTTCCTGAGACTGTTTTGTCTCTGGGATACACAAACTAGGACTTTGATATGCTTTATAATTTGTTTTCTTAACTTAGGTAAAATGCATATAATACAAAATTTTCAAGTGATTGATCCAGTGGCATTTGGTACGTGACCAATGTTGTGCAACGACCAACTCTCTGGAGTTTCCAAAACATTTTTATCACCCACCGAAAACCCATCCCTATTAAACAACCACTCCCTATTCCCATCTCCCCTTAGCTCCTTGCAGTCACAAATCTGATTTTTGTATAGATGGTTGACTATTCTGCATATTTCATATAAAAGGAATCATGGCCATATGTGACCTTTTATGTGTGGCTTCTTTCACTTAGCATATTGTTTTCTAGGGTCATCCATGATGTGGCATGTATCAGCACTTCATCTCTTTCTATGGCGGAATAATATTCCATTGCATGCATATATCACATTTTGTTTATCCTTTCATCCATTGATGGTCATTAGGATTGTTTCCACCTTTCAGCCACTGTGAATAGTGCTGCCATGAGCAAATATCTGCGTACTTGTTTTCACCATTCGTTATTTTTAAATGTACCATCTCATGTGGTTTTTAAATTGCGTTGAAAAGAGTTAAGTATTTTACTGAAAAGAAGCTCAAAGTGGCTTGCTCAAGGTTCACAGGTAGTAAGGTGCCCAGAAACTCAGAACTTCTGAGAGGAAGTCCAGGGCTCTTTCCAGTTTTACTACCACAGGTTCAGCTGTCTTGAATTAAAAAGGAGAATGTGTGTAAAAATGATTAGAGGGCTGTAAGGCGCTATATGTGTAAGTTGGTGCTGGTAGTTGGTATTCAGTATGCCAGTTGATGCTACAGGAACAGTTTCCCACTCACTAGGTCAGTGCATGCTGTCTCTATTATGACCAGAAGAGATATTTTAGAATTGCAAAAGGTATAACAGAGTGGTTGGACACCAGCAAAGGAGTTTGACAAGGCTGTCACATCTGTTCAATATTTCTCCTGAAATAATCATGGGTATTGCTGTTGATGGTTACCATAGTGGTATTAAGGTTGGCAGAAGGAGATGATGTAATCTAGAGCATGCTGATGACATCCTAGCTGCTGAGTCTGTGGTTTCTGCACTAAGAAACCTGGTGCCTTAGATGAGGGATGATTTAGACGCTCATAATGGCAGCTGAAAAGCAGAATGTTTTAGCAGCAGGGCAAACTGGGAGTGAATAAGAAAAACAAGTGAGGGGTTATGCTACCAGTAGTTTAAGATAGGTAGTGAGAGCCATGGCCCCTGGCTTGTAAAAGAGAATGCCTTGTCAGCATTCGTGAAGATGAGGTCCAGAGCATAAAATGTCTGCCTGGGGCGGCAGTCGGCTTCACATTATCTCACCCCAGGTCCTTTCTTGGTTTTAATTTAGTCCTGGTGTCTGATTAGTATGAAATAGCTATGAGCGAAGCCTCAATTTACAGACTTTTACCAAAAGAGGAGATGAAGATCAACACAGAAATGCGGCTACTGTCAAGCTGAGTTAAACCCAGAGTGATGACGACAATATCTTAGTGAAGGAGAAGAATGACAGCAGGCTGAAAGAAAGCATCATCTGTTTCCAGAATCCCGGAACATTTCCTTCTGAAATAACTCATTCTGTGTGTCTTGATTTCCTGACAAGTAAATCTTGAAGAACAGAACTGGCATTTGTCAGGGCAAACACTAGGATGTGGGTCTCTGGAAGGATTTGTGACAGGGTTTGTAAAAACTGTGTTTTTGAAGAATTCATTGCTATGTGAGGGTTCTTAGAATCTTCTGTGAAAATCCAAATCAAAATATATCTGTAGACTGTATATGTTTTTATGATTATGAAAATAACACGTTCATTGTGGAAAACTGATTGAAATATGGAAAAGAGAAAAAAGTCATGCATATTTTCACAACTCAGAAATCGCCAGTGAATACTTTGCCATTTCTTCTTCCAATATTCTATCTATCTACATTTGTTTTTTATATAATTGGGACCCTACTTTATGTTTAATTGGTTTCCTGCTTTTCGACAATTATCTGCGCATATGTTTTTGTCTGCTTCTCTGGATCTAAGTTCATACTAAGGGTTAGGTTTCCCACAGAATAGCTAAATATTTTCAGTTAGAGAAGAGGAAAATTAAGGCCTAGAATTATCTATACTTTCTACACAGAAAATGTTCCACATTCGAGCTATCCACTCTCTCAGACATAGTTCAAAGCTGCCAACTTTCTCTGAATACTTAGCATGGAGGTGAGCCTGTGGCAAATTTCAGATTTCTCTGGAAATTTTAACCTGAAAAGCTACTTCTGCTTTTTATACGCAAAATTTATATGTATAAAATTTATACACAAGTTTGCCGTGGGAAACAACAATATAGATATTCTTATAGTGTGATGGAAACTTAAGGCCCAGAATAGGGTGAGAGGTGAGCTGAAAAACAAACTAGCCTCAGGCTATGGTTGATCGAGAAGTTATTCTGTAATGCCTTGCCCCTTTCTTTCTTCTTGTCCAGCCTCTACTCTCACTTCCAAGACCAATTTGAGCCCCATCTCCTCCTGTAAAGCCTTTTCTTGGCAATCTCCTTCTTTCTTAAGCCTCAGATTTTACTGACATTTTAGACCTCACAATCTGGCTCTTTGATCATAGACTTGGCTCAAGGTACGTCACAAGCCTAAGCAATTCCCATGTACGATTAGTAAGTCTTTGGTAGACTAGAGATTGCCAGAAATTCTCCTCCCATTGGGAGTTGGGGTTCATGTCCTGTCCCCTTGAATTGGGTGGGGTCTGTGACTCCAGGACCAAGATGAGGATGGGACGATTTCCAAGACCAGGTTTAAGAAACTGGCAGCCTCTACTTCCTATCTCCATCTAAGAAGTCTGACTCCCCTTGAGACTACCTTGTGTAGAAAGAGTGATGCTTTTGAGCTCCCATCTTCCACTCATTTCAGTGCAAGTGCCAGTCATCCCATTGAAGGTACCATATTGGACATTCCAGTTCCAGCATATGCCACATGGAGAAGAATGGAGGCCCCAGACCTATGGATGTAGTCGAGCTGTCCCACCCATCTTCAGACCTTTTTTTTCTCTTTTTCCCTGATTGTTTATGTTTATTCTTTTTCTTTTTAAAATTTTATTTCCAGTATAGTTAACATGTGATATTATATTAGTTTTAGGTGTATAATATAATGACTCAACAATTCTACACATTACTCAGTGCTCATCATGATAAAGGTACTCTTAATTCCCTTCACGTATTTCACCCATCCCCCCAACCACCTCCCCTCTGGTAACCACCAGTTTGTTCTCTATAGTTAAGAGTCTGGGTTTTTTTGGTCTGTCCCTTTTTTTTTTTTTTTTTTTTGCAGGTTTTGTTTCTTGAATTCCACATATGATTGAAATCATATGGTATTTTCTTTTTCTGACTGAATTATTTCACTTATCATTATACTCTTTACATCCCTTCATGTTGTTGCAAATGACAAGATTTCATTCTTTTTATGACTAAGTAACACACACACACACACACACACACACACACACAACTCTTCTTTATTCATTCATCTATCATGGGATACTTGCGTCACTTCATATCTTGGCTACTGTAAATAATGTTGAGAGACAATGATGTGGCTCAATCGGTTAAGCCTCCGACTTCAGCTCAGGTCATGATCTCATGGTTTGTGGATTCAAACCCCACATCGGGTTCTGTGCTGATAGCTCAGACTCTGAAGCCTGCTTTGGATTCTGTGTGTCCCTCTCTTTCTGCCCCTCCCTCTCTCATGCTCGCTCGCTCTCGCTCTCTCTCTCAAACATAAATAAAACATTTAAAAATTAAAAAAAATAATAATAATGTTGCAATAATCATAGGAGTGCATATATGTTTTCCAACTAGTGGTTTTTTTTATTCTTTGGTTAAATACCCAGGAGTGGAATTACTGTATCATATGGTAATTCTATTTTAATTTTTTGAGAAACCTCCATACTATTTTTCACACTGGCTCCACCAGTTTGCACTCCCACCAACAGTGCACGAGGGTTCCTTTTTTCCTCCACATCCTCGCCAATACTTGTTGTTTCTTGTATTTTTTTGGTCTGAACCCTTCTGACAGGTATGAAATGATATCTCATTGTGGTTTTGATGTGTATTTTCCTGATGATGAGTGATGTTGCACATCTTTTCATGTGTCTGTTGGCCATCTGGATGTCTTCTCTGGAGAAATATCTATTCATATCTTCTGCCCTTTTTAAAATTGGACTGTATGTGTGTGTTGAGTTGCATAAATTCTTTATATATTATGGATACTAACCCTTATCAGATATGTCATTTGCAAATATCTTCTCCCATTCGGCAGGTTGTCTTTTAGTTTTGCTGGTTGTTTTCTTTGCTTTAAGGAAGATTTTTATTTTGATGTTGTCCCAATAGTTTATTTTTCTTTTGTTTCCTTTGCCTCAGGAGACATATCTAGAAAAATGTTGCTATGGCCGAGGGCAGAGGAATTACTGCCTGTGTTCTCTTCTAGGATTTTTGTGGTTTCAGGCCTCATATTTAGGCCCTTAATCCATTTTGGGTTTGTTTCTGTGTATGGTGTAAGAAAATGGTCCTGTTTTATTCTTTTGCATGTAGCTACCCAGTTTTCCCAACACCATTTGTTGGACACTTTTCTTTCCCCCATTGCGTAATCTTGCCTCCTTTTGTCAGAGATTAATTGACCATATAATCGTGGGTTTCTTTCTGGGCTCTTGATTCTGTTCTATTGATCTGTGTGTCTATTTTTGTGCCAGTACCTTACTGTTTTGATTACTGTAGTTTTGTAGTATATCTTGAAATCTGGGACTGTGATACCTCCAGTTTTGTTCTTTTTCAAGATTGCTTTGGGTATTGAAGGTCTTTAGTGGTTCCATGCCCCATCTTCAGATGTTTAAGCCACCCAGCTGAGGTTGCAGTCATCATAGAACAGGACAAATCACCCAGGTGAGTCCTGACCCATAAAATCATGAGATAGAATAATATTATTTTCGTATATCACAGGATTTTGTGGTAGTTTATTATGCAGTAATCGATAATGACAACAGGTTTCTCGGAGCCAGGGGCTGGACTTTTAACAGTGCTTCTCAAATTTTGCTGTGCATTTCATATCACCTAAGAATCTTGTTGAAACACAGGTTTTGACTCATTATTAGGTCAGGAGTAGTGCCTGAGATTCTGCTTTTCTAACAAACTCCCAGGTGAGGACAATTCTGCTGCTCCACAGCTCATACTTTGAGTAGAAAAGTATACTGACAAACAAAGTGTACCATGTGGGGCAATATATGAGGTGCATTTGTACAACTTTTCAAAGGGCTTTCATTTCTGGATTGATTAGTTGAGTAGCTTAATAAATTGAAAAGCATCTGCCATAAGACACGTGACTTATAGCAGAATTCCTCAGTGTTGTCTCTGGGTCCACTTGCATTCATATCACCTGAATTTGTTAAATCCTGCAGAGCCAGAATGGGAGGAGCAGGAATCACCATATTGAACAAGAACTCTAGAAGATTCACAAGCACTTTCAAATTTGAGAACTGATAAACTGGAAAATGGACTGAATTAAGAAAAGAACTGGGTTTTACTTCTGACATTGGGTTCTAATAAATGGTAAGCAAAAGCACTTCACATTTCTAGGTTTTGATTTCTGCATCCGTCACCTGGGGGACAGATTGCTGAACCAGAATGTTTTCTGTGTCCGATGTAGTGTGTAGCCGACAACTCCTATGCCAGACTAACTCGACCTCTCTCTCTCTTGTCCTCTCTGTACACTGAAGCTTGGAAAGCACACACTCTTCCCCAAAGAGTACAGCTGTCTGAAGTATTGACATCCTTACTGTTGTCTTCATTGGGGCACAGAGCAATAAGAATGATCCGGAAACACAGAATGCAAGAAGTGCCATTTCATTTTAAAATATTTTTAAAGCAAATATTAGTGTCAAGGCCAATGTCTCCTCATAATAACACATATCTGCTTTGGATATTGTAATTAAACTTAAATCATTTCTTAAATTATATCTTTTAAATGGCAATTGCGCAGCCCTGAAGGTTTCCTCTTGCCTCGAGCACCATTGGGTAAACGTGTTCATGATTGAATTAGCAGACCTTTGATTTTAAAAGGACTTTTCAGTGATCTTTTATGGTAGATTAAAAAGCAATTTACTAATTTACAGTTCATAGGAATTCCGTGCCCTCTTTGAGTTTTGTAAATCAATTCTGTGCTAATAAATGTGACTATCGCTCCAAATGTTTCATTTTGAGACAGCTGGTCTTCAGGAAAACCCTAAACTCACAATTACATATTCAGTAAAAGCGTACTTTGTGAGCTTCTTCCTTGTGCCCAGCCTAAGTTCCTCCTAGGAATTCTTTAATTTATAGCTGTCAACTTAGAGTCTTTAGTTGGGGTGGGGGAGTTGTACCCAACAGGGCTGGGAGATACCGCCTTAATTGTTCATCTTTTCTTCAATCTGTTCTCTTTATTATAGTGAGAAATCTCAGCTGCAAGACAATTGGAAGATGGGGGTTATTTAAGTCAGGGCTCTTCCTCCTAGGCATGGCTGTCTCAGCAACCAAGACCCTGTTACATGTTCCAAAGTATATGTCATCATCATAATAGTTAATACACGTACAGTGCTGTGTGCTTGCTATTAGCTTATTTAATCAGCACACAACTCTATGAAATTCACACCATTAATAACACTCGGATTTTACAGTTGAAGAAATGGAGGCATAGGTTAAATAACTGTCCTAAAGTCCCAGAAATAGTAAATGGTGGAGGTGAGATTTGAACTCATGAAGTCTGGCTCCATACTTTGTGCTTTAACCAATATACCACACTGCTGTTATCACTTGTGGCAAACACAAGTGGCTCTTTCTATATGAACCCTCTCAGTTTCAGCTGGTGACAAGTTTTCCAAAAGGAAGTACCTATTATTTGTACTGGGGATAGGTATATGAAATCAGCAGAGGGACACCTGGGTGGCTCAGTCAGTTAAGCATCCCACTTTGATCTTGGCTCAGGTCATGATCTCACAGTTTATGAGGCTCTACGCTTACCGCATGAAGCCTGCTTGATATTCTATCTCCCTCTCTCCCTGCCCCTCCCCATCTTGTATGCATGTGCACACACACTCTCTCTCTTAATAAACTAAAAAAAAAAAAAAAGAAAGAAAGAAAGAAAGAAATCAGAAAAACTCAACACACAGAGAGGAAATATCCAACCACTTGTGTTTTCCCCTTTTTTCTTTTCAAATTCAACTCCTACTCTATCTCAGCCTTTGACAAGTCAACTCAAATCTGTCTCAGGTGGAACTGAAAAGTTCAAGCCATTGATGGGGAGCTGAGCATTTTTCTTGGTAGGTTTTTGGGAATGAAAGTGGCTTGTTTTGAGCTAGTGAAGGGCACTTTGCTCTCTGATGGTCATTCTGCTGGAGAGAGATAGCTAATGAAAAGATGGTGCTGGATTTGCCTTCCTATGGAGGAAGAGCTGGGGATTAGGCTAAAGACCAGGTTTTTTTCCTGGCTTTCTTGTGGTTTTGCCAATGTGGAGGGCATTTGCATCACAACAAAGAAGGAGAAGGGGTTTGCCTGTAATAGTTCAAAGAAAAGGCATTGGGAGGGTAGAAGAATGCCCAAATGTGGACACCCACCCAAATGTGGACAAATCCCACACTATCCAAATGTTCATTCAGAACCTTCTGCAAAAATTATGATTCTTTTACATTGGAAAGAATATGGAAACAGATATGCTTACTTAAACATTAATGGTCCCCTGTTCTAGGTCTTCTTGAACTCGGCATATTTATTGAAAGAAGAATTGTTTGTTCCAAAGGCATTTGGTTCATATTGCTGAGCCAGAACTGGTAGGAGAAGTATCTAGAAACTGAGATTCAGATTTCACAGCTTGTTGTCATCTCTGGGTTTTCTAGTCCATTTTTCTCTCTATGTTTGCATTTCTCTGTTATCCTTCTCCTACCATGGTATAGCACGTCAGGAGGCAATGCCCCTCTCCTCCTTCTATGACATTTGAGCTGCATCCTGAGTTCAGGGATGCTGGTAGGGCATTGGGTGCAGAGGTAGCAACTTCAGGCAATGGGGGAGTACAGCAGGCAGGAGGTCTTTTTTTTTTTAACATTTATTTATTTTTGAGAGACAGAGACAGAGTGTGAAAGGGGGAGGGTCAGAGTGAGAGGGAGACAAAGAATCCGAAGCAGGCTCCAGGCTCGGAGCTGTCAGCACGGAGCCCGGAGCCCGATATGGGGCTCCAACTCACAAACTGTGAGATCATGACTTGAGCTGAAGTCAGAGGCTTAATCCTTAACCCGACTGAGCCACCCAGGCACCCCGGGGGAGGCCTTATTCTTAAAGACATCAGGGCCCCATTGCATGAGAGTTCCACCAACATGTCTTCTAAACCCCTACCACTGCCCTTACTGTCACCATCCCTAGGTCCTGGCTGATCCCAAGTGTCCAAACCCTTTGGGGAGGTTAGAATTTAGGGTTGGGGAGTTGGAGTCTGGCCTTCTTTGAACTGTTCCTAGACTAAAAGATGTTGGCAATAACATATCACCAGAAGCAGGACTGGGTGGGGTGGAGGTGGGGGCGAGGCAGGGAGATGACTGCCTGGAAACTGATACAAATAGTGGTCTTTTAAATTTCCCAAAATCCAAAATGGGAGTCAAGACTCAGATTTGCCTCCATCAGTTTTAAGGTTATTACTATATTTATCCCCCATCGTCCTTGTATCATTGCCAGAGAGAGAAAATGGAAATGACTCCTCTTCTTCATGTGTATAACTTCTTTTTTTCCCCTTTTCATTTAAAGGTCGTCTCTACTTCCACCCAAACTGTGCATTGCTCTATCCTCTGCCCCTTCATCCTTCTTTCCTATTTTCTTATCCCCTTCTCTCTGGCTTCTCCTCCTCCCTGGCCAGTCTGGCCCTCCCCTGCCTGCCCTAGCACTCCCCAAGCCCTCCTTTCCTTTTCCTCCTTTTAGTCCCTATTTTCACAAATTAACATATTATAAGCATTAACTGGCAACCACCCTGAAAGGAGATGAGGCAGTGAGAGGAAAGGAAGTATTACTGCCAAGTTTTAACTAATTCCTGCTGCCAATTCCGTGGCATTTGCCACGGCTGTGAAATTGCAATAAACAAGGGGCTGTGCTTATGTTTCTAACCTTTCCACTGTTGGTGCCGAAGACACGAACTGAATGTTGAATACCAAGCTGTCACCTTCTAAATGTACTACATATTCCTTTGAAAGAAAATTGAGGGAGGCTCAGATTGGGCTGGGGTTAGGGACAGGACTGGGAGGGGAGTCTCTAAAACTGTGGCTGAAAAATAGTAATTTCTTTCATTAAAAGAAATTTATCATCCTAGTAATCTAGTAATGAACTGGCCTAAAATGAGTTATTAATTTTCTAAGAATTAACCTGAAGCATGTATATGTGTCATCCCTTACAAGTATAAAGGAAAAAATGTTTTTTAAAAACACCCTTCATTGTTTTAAGAAAGATGAAAGGTTGGGAATGGTGAGGAAGATTGTCAAATGAAGATTACAACAGCCTACGGCATTATTCCCACCTGCCTTAGTAGCTGCAGGTTCTGTTTCCATTCATAGGTCAACAGTATTCATTAAGCAGGTATTCTCTTCAGAGTCAGAGGGTACTCCGTACCTGAAGGAAAATACTGTCTATATGCATACATCCTGTAGCATCTAGCCAGGGGGCACACAATAAATGTATCATCTGTGGGCTCTTGCTCTGTGCTAATGTTTATATGTATTCTCTTACTCCATCCTCAAGCCAACCCTACGAGGGAAATAAAATAATCACCCCAGTCTAGAAACGGGGACATATAAGCTTAGAGAGGTTAGGTAAAATGCCAAGTCACAGAGGTGGCCACATACCCAGGTTTTCAACAAATTCCTTTAAATTTTTGAACCTTTCAGTTTTCTTTAAGTTCTTACAAAAGTATTCCATGCCTGGTTCAGCAGTGAGCCATCGGGAGCCATTTTGAAGGACTGGTGCACAGGTTGGCTCTGCTGCCTTTCACACGTGGCTTTCAGGTCCAGGTCCACAGCACATGCTCATGTTTGCATTTTTCCAGCCCTCAGGAAGGGGAATAGGGGATCTAAGCCACGTGTGTCTTTCTTTTAAAACCAGAAGTTGAACTCTGGCCATGCTTGTAAGCACTCATATCCCATTTGCACAAACTTGGTTACATGCCCACACCTAGCTTCAAAGGAGGCTGGGAAGTATAGTTTCTAGTTGACAAGCTGTAAGCCCAGCTACAACAGCAGTGTGTGTTGTGCTGGGAGCTGTTGGGGTATTCTCTGGTGTTAAAGGAAGGAGAATGTGGGGAAAGGGAGGGGTCAGGCAGGTGGCAGGCAATTAACAGACTACCAGAGTGTTAGCCTGAAACTTTGCCTTTAAAAAAAAAAACAAAAAACAGAGCTATTCAAATAGTAGAAGGAAGCTCATAGAAGAAGCCCTTAAGGGACTTAGTCAATTTTCAAGCTATATATAAATGTCCATGAAATATTATTCAAGCAGGTCAAGGACCTTTACTGGGCCTGATTCTCGCACTAACTAGCTCTGTGACCTTAGACACATTGCCTGTAATTAGTTTCTCTCAGCCTATTTTCTCATCTGTAATTTTATCCTGATAATATCAGCCCCAACTGTTGATAAGGATAAGGATTAAATGTCATATCCATAGACAGACCTTGGGACAGAGTAGTTGCTCAAAATGATAGCTCTTTATTACTGTTCAGTCAATAAGCTTTCAGTACTCTTTGTTACATAGGAGGAGAGAGGAGGCAGAGTAGAGTTTGGCAAGTGAGGAATTTGTATACAGATGAGAGCTAGCCTAAGAAACTGGAGTAGCAGAATAGTTGGGACTTCCAAAAGAACAAAATATGTTTATATACTAAATTAACAGTGACCATTAGTAAGTTCAATCAGAATTAGCAAGGTATTATATCTTTTCTTGGTATTCTGTTTTTTATCCAAGAGCATCTTTGTCTTCATTCTCGAAGAATATTTTTGCTGGGTATAGAATTAAGGGTGAACAGTTGTGTTTTTCTTTAAGTACTTTAAAGATTTCTTTTTTCCTCATTTGTTTCTGATGAGAGGTCAGCCTTAATCCTTACTGTTGTTTCCCAGTGTGTAATGTGTTATTTTTCTCTAGAGGCTTTTAACATTATCTCTTTAACTCTTGTTCTCAGAAGTTTGTCTATGATGTACAGGGAGTATAGATTTTTTTTTATCTTGTGGTTTGTTGAGTTTTTGAATCTGTAGATCTGTTTTTCACCTGATTTTTGGTGATTTTAGTAATTTATTTAAATAATTTTCCCTGCCCCATGCCCTCTCTCCTCAACTTTTTGGACTCTAGTTTCGCTTGTGCTACACATTCTGATATTGTCCCATGGATCCATGTGGATCTGTTCATGTTTTCATTTCTTTCTGTCTGTTCTTCAGAATGAATAATTTCTGTTGGTTGGTCTTCAAGTTCACTGACTCTTTCCTTTTGTCATCTCTATTCTTCTACTAAGCCCAACCAGTGAATTTTTATTTTAGATATTTTATTTTTCATTTCTAGTACTTCTATTTGAATCATTTTTGTAGTTTCTTTTCCTCTACTGAGATTTCTTTTAATTTTTTTTTTCAACGTTTTTTATTTATTTTTGGGACACAGAGAGACAGAGCATGAACGGGGGAGGGGCAGAGAGAGAGGGAGACACAGAATCGGAAACAGGCTCCAGGCTCCGAGCCATCAGCCCAGAGCCTGACGCGGGGCTCGAACTCACGGACCGCGAGATCATGACCTGGCTAAAGTCAGACGCTTAACCGACTGCGCCACCCAGGCGCCCCAAGATTTCTTATTTGTACATTCATTAAAAGCTTTTTTCTCTTCATGTTCCTAGGTAGTTATGACAGCTGCTTTAAATTCTCTGCTAATTTCAAAATGTGGGTCATCTTTGGGTTGATTTTCATTGCTTTCAATTTCTTTCTCTCTCTGTCTCTCTTTTGATTTTAGAAAGAGAGCACATGTGTGAGCAGGGAAGAGGGGTAGAGGGAGAGAGAGAGAGAATCGTAAGCAACCTTGGGATCATGACCTGACTTGAAACAAAGAGTCGGACACTCAACTGACTGAGCCACCCAGGCACTCCTGGGTGCACTTTCAGTGCACTCTTCAGTCTCAGTCACATTTTCTAATATATTTAGACATTTGGATAGTGTCCTGGACATTGAATGATATATATAAAGATCCTAGATTGTTTTGTCTTTCTGAAAGTTACTGGCTTTGTTTTGTTTTGTTTTGTTTTTAATAAAACAGGGAGCTAACTTGTTTAGACAGCAGCTGAAATCTCATTTAGCGCTTTCAGCCTCACCTGGGCTGCTTGGAGTCTGCCCTAGATGTAAGTAGTTTAGTGGTCATCTGGAGACTTGGCTGTTTATACACAAAATCTGGAGCTCTTTTTCTGGCTCTTTCTTTTTGGGGGCATCTCTCACTTTACTTTTAGGCTACTATGGTAGCTCTGAACTCTTTTCTCTTTCCTCTTATTCCTCAAGCTGGTAGGACTTCAGACCTTCTATCCTAGTGTTAGCTGCTCTGCTCAGCATGGACTAGGGCCTGTCTTTAAAGTGAAAAGCTACAAAAAATGAAAAAGTCATCCAGTACCACACCTTACTCCATTTGTTGGCTCCCTTCCAGGTCCTGCTTTTGATTGCTTTCCAGTGCCTTTGGGTATTGTTTATTGATATTTTGTACAATATTATAGTTGTTATCTGTGGTCCAAAGATAGCAGGAGGGTGGTCCAATAGCGGCTTCTCTTCCATTACCAGAAGCTAAAATGCTTGCTACATTGCAAAACATAGTAGGATACAAATAAGTGTGATGGATTAAAGGTGGTTCAGATTCTTAAAAACCCTTCTTATTGAGACATGGAATCTATGCTCCTTTCCCTGGAATCTGTGTGGACTCTTCTTTCACCAATGGAATATGATAGAAGCAGCACTGTGTCAGTTTGGGTAATGTTTTAAGAGAACTTGTATCTTCTGGTTTCTGTTCATGGACATAATCTTTCCTAGAGCCCTCAATTTCCATGTAAGGAATGTGGCTGTACTGAGGCTTCCATACTGTGAGCAAGCCCAGACTAACTATATGGAGGGGGTATGTGGAGAAACAAATTCAGTTATGTATCTTTAAGGAGAGGAGGTAAGGAGAAAGAGACAGAGACCCAGACAGCCACCAGCTTGCCAGCTCCTAGTCTCCTCAGGTATCTTGGCTGAGGTCTTAGGCATCTTAAAGCAGAGATGAGCCATCCTCATTGTCCTGTCTGAATTCTTTACCACAAAATCATGACATATATAATCCTAATAATAAATTATCATTTTGAGCCACTAAGTTTTAGTTTATCTCACAGCAATAGTTAACCAGAATATTAACAAGTTCATATTAGTTTTAATAATGAATAAAGTTTTTTATGGCAAAGACTCCACTGCCTATGTTATATACAAGACATTAGTGTTCACAGTCAGAGTGAATCTACATTCTCTATCTGTACTACCCCAATTTTTTCCCTCTTAGCTGCTTCTGGAATTATAAGGACAGAGTCTCAGGAGAAAATAACTAGGCATTAGGGGTTATACTTTGCAAATCAACTTATTTTTATTATAGCAAAAGCAGCAATGCTGTATTTATAGATGAAGAAACTGAGAAGCAGTTTAACTAAGGATAAGTGGCTGGAGTGGGGTCACAATGGCAGTGCTAGGATTTGCATTGAGTGTTCCCAAATTCACTGCTTAGTTCAGAGAACATATTGATTGATTATTGATTGATTTCTGACAAGTTAGATCAATGAGTGTAGATGAATTCAAAATAGCTACTATTACTCAATTGTGAGTCTTAAAAGGAAAATCAAATACAAGAGTTTGGGTCTCCTTCTTTGCACTGATCCTGTTAACATCAATTAGACTGTGTCGTACTATGATATTCTAATTTTTAGCACAAGGAGAAAATGAATTGATTTCAGGGTTGATATCCCTTAACATTTAAAAGGAAATACTTCTATTGAAAATATGGGCACCTTAACCATACAATAAATGGCTTGACATTTGTGAGAGCAAAATAGTCAATATAAGCAGAATTTTCATATTGAAAAATAGATCATTAACCTAGATATTTCCAAGTTCAATTTCAAAAAACCTGAGTATGTCATTAAAATGCTTTTCCTTCTACTTTCTCTTGATTAAGGTAGCCTCTACCACAGAGGAGTTGACTGCTTTCCCTAATTCCTCTGACTCCTAGATAGACTAATAGTCTCTATTCTTTCCTCCCTCCTCACTGTTTTAGTAACAGGGTAGGAATCTCCCCCATAATGTTCAGGATCAATTTGGAGACAGAGATTCAGTCATGTATCCTGATGTGGTGAGAAAACATTATACCCTTCTATTTTGTGAAAGGGTCTATGTTCTATTTTTTTGTGAAAGTCTATGTTCTATTTTTTGAGTGTGTTGACAATACAAATAAAGCAGGCTGGGAATTAATTCATAGGGCTCCCTCCCAAATTACCATGTTACTATGTCAAAAATTTTTTAATTTATTTAAATTTATTTTTGAAAGAGAGAGTACAAGTAGGGGAGATGCAGAGAGAGAAGGGGAGACAGAGGATTTGAAGTGGGCTCCGTACTGACAGCAGCAAGCCCAATGTGGGGCTCAAACTCACAAACCATGAGATCATGACCTGAGCTGAAGTCTCAACTGACTGAGCCACCCAGGCACCCCTATGTCAATTTTTTTGACACTTATCCATTAATAGGTAAAAAGCTAATTTCCCTCCTTTTAAATATGAGCTGGCATTGTCCTTCATTTTAAATGAATAGAACATAACAGAAATGATGCTGTGTGACTTCTTAGGCCAGCTTGGGAAAGACAACACATGTGATTCACTCTACCTGGAACACTCAGCCCTTCTTCACCTCCACTCCAGTTAGATAACTCCTACCCAGATCGAAGATCTGGGATATAGAAGTGAGTGAGTGAGTGAGTGAGTGTGTGTCTGTGTGTGTGTGTACAGATGTGCATGTTTGAGATGAGATGAAAAAGTATTTGAAGCACTGTGTTCTTTAGGTCCTGTGATTTTTTCAAAGACCTGAATTCACCAAATTTTCTACTCAAGAACGTATATTATTGACTAGCCTCTGCTATTTCTTCTCCACACAGCCTAATCTTCAGCTTTAGACCCAACTCTTCCAGTGAAGGAGGTACTAGGGAGGAGTAAGAGATGGGATCTGTGCAAAACAAACTCAGTGTTAACCTTCCAAAGGATGAAGCCCCTTTTAGCCTTTGGCTCCATGAAAAAAGAGTCTCTAGCCCCTGCTCTCTGAAATGAAACTGACTAAAGGACATGTATACTTTCTTTATGCCACTGAAGCACTGAAAAATAGTGCATATTTAATTGCCAAAATGGCTCCCAATTCCCTGGTGTGTTTGGAAACTGGAAATTTGGATGGATAAAAGGGAAATAGAAAAAAACCTCAAGATTTCAAACTTTCAGAGTTTATTGACCATAAAGACAGTGTAAGAGCCTCATTTGGGGATGCTTAAGAAGAGGGATTGAATATAAATCCAGGGAATTATCCAGTTTCTTTGTGAGGATTGGCAAGGCCACATTTGGAATACCATGCACAATTCCAGTCACCTTATTATAAAAGGATATTGCAGAAATAGAGAAGGTACAACAGAGGGCAAAGAGAACCACATGGGGATTTAAGGATCTTAGCTAATCAGAGTGGTATTCTTTGGTAAAGGAGAGATTAAGTAGGAACTCATTAAAGTATAGACAATTCTGAAGGGAATAGAGACGATAATTGTTTCAAGGCTATTTGAGTTAGTGTCAAATACAAGAACAAGGGGTTAGTAACTTAAGCTAAGAAAGTGAATTTAAACAGGCATTTTCTGAATTGTGTGTAAATGATATAAAACAAAGGACTGAGGAAGATAAAAATAAGAGACATAGATTTTTCAGAGGCGGAAACATGTACTTTTTCCAATTTGGTTCATTTGCATTAAATAATGAAGAGTGATTTTTTTCTTTCCACTTTGAACAATTATATCTTATCAGCAGTGTGAAAATTAAAAGTGTTGGAGTGGCAATTTATAATTTTAAAGAATCTAGAGGGGAAGTTGCTAGCTCCAGAGAAAGAACACATGGTTAAAATCTTGTTGGCTTTTCTCTGCCTCAAAATGCTATAGGTTTCTTGACCTGAACCTGCCACAATACCACATTACTGTTCAGAGTTTTGGGCCACTGCCAGTCCTGGTGAAATTCGGCATTTGTTCACACTATCATATCCCCAAAACAATAATTTCCAGAATGATAGATATGATTTTACTTAGGTATTTGGGGTGAGTGAGGAAATAATTTTATAGTATATTAAAAATTGACTATAAGTAGTGGTTTGTTTCATCCTGACCTTAGGGACTGTGGTGTAGTTCAGATGACATTTATGAAGTATCATCTTTGTGCCAGGCACCACAGATGGTCCGGTGCCTGCATATAAAGTGGCCAATAGGTATTTACCGAACGGACAGCAGAACTTGGGTGACACAATGACAGTGGTACCAAAAGTGAGGGAATAAGCATTGTAGTGGGGAACAGAGGAGGGATCATTTGAGTTGTAGCTAACAGGGCAGTGGTTAAGAGACAGGCTGTGGGGTTAGTTTGAAACCTACTCCATTGTTGGCTGTGTCATCTTGGGCATTTTACTTCTCTGCCCTTCTGTTCTTCATTTACAGAATGAGGGTGATAGGACTCCCTTCTTGGAGTTTGAGTCAGAATTATAGTGAATTGATACATGTAAATTACAGATTACTAAAACATAGTGGGTGCTCAAAAATGGCAGCTGCAATTATGAGGCTGAAGGAACAGAACGGACAAAGGCCACAGAGCAGGAAGCAGAATCATCTAATGTGTTTAGCAGTTTCATGGATGGAAGAGGGGTGTTACTTTAATTCTCCAAACCTCTGTTTCTTCATCTGTAGAATGGAGATAATAATCATACCTATTTCACAGTGTAGGCAATAGACAATGCTTAGCACAGTGACTTGCAATTAGTAAGTACTCAGTAACTATTAACTGTTATTATTCCAACCTGCTTCGGTGAGAATTGTCAAGCAAGTGCTCTGTTAAACTAGCTTTGTCCCTCTTTTTCCCTCTGTTTTGCAAATCTTTTAAAAGGAAAAGGTGAGTGATTTAGCCAACAAAATAGGGTTTGTTCAAGAATAGCAGAGAAACTGCAATTTGGGACAAGCAAACAATGGAGAACTATAGGCAAGTCTGGAGAAAAAAAGGAGGAGGCTGTCCTTTCATAGAGGAAAGGGGAATTGGGAGGGGTTGTTTTGAACGAAAGTTCACTGGAGAAAAATGAAAGTTTGAAGTGACGGTGACTTCTTATTGGCTACAGGTGTAGTTCGCTTTTGCTGGACCAAGAGGAAATCTTCCTTCTTCCTGCTGGACTGTGCAAGCTGCTATGAGTGGTACAGGCACATAAAAGCCCTCCCTTCATGGCTTTCTGACTCCAATTTTGAGTTAGATTTCCTCAACACATTTTCAAAGTTTTTACAAAGTGACTGGAAAAGAAACTAGCTTGTTTGCATCCCCTTCCCTTACTGCTATACTTCTTTTATGTTAGTAAATAAACAATGAAGTCTTCCTGCAAAGAGTTTCAGCGTCTCTCAGTTGTGATGTACATGAAAATTAAGTAGCACAGACAAACGTGTCACTATATACCCAGTAACAGTTCACGAGAGGCAAGTTGTTCATTTATCTGTTTATTTATTCCTTTAGATTATAATCTAGAGCACAGATATTCTGGTAGGAAAGCATAATACTGAAAACCTTAGGGAAGCAAGGGTTTTACTTTTCACTATAGAAAATTCCAAATATACACCAAAGTGGAGAGACTAGTTTAAACTGCTGTGTCTTTGCGCTTGCAGCTTCCACAATTATTAGCACCTGACCAGTTGTGTTTATCTAGGCATCTCCTCCACACCCCCTCCTCTTTTTTTCTTTTAACAGAAATAAGATATTTTCTTTTGGAAGTACAGCAAAACCTTGGTTTGCGACCATAATTTGTTCTGGAAACATGCTTGTAATCCAAAGCATTTGTATATGAAAGCAAATTTCGAGAACCATTAGCTCAGTTGTGATCATGTCACATTCGGCATCGTGCACTACTCGTATTGCAAGAGTAGTTTATCGCTTGTTTATCAAGACAAACAAGTCTTGTTTATCAAGACATCGCTTGTTTATCAAGTTAAAATTTATTACAGGGGTGCCTGAGTCGCTCAGTTGGTTAAGTGTCTGACTTCAGCTCAGGTCGTGATCTCCCGATTTGTGAGTTCGAGCCCCATGTCGGGCTCTGTGCTGACAGCTCAGAGCCTGGAGCCTGCTTCAGATTCTGTTTTCCTCTTTCTCTGCCCTTCCCTTGATCATGCTCTGTCTCTCTCTCTCTCTCAAAAATAAACAACAAAAAAATTATTAAAAAATTTATTAGAGGGGTGCCTGGGTGTCTCAGTCGGTTAAGCGTTGGACTTCAGCTCAGGTCATGATTTCCCGGTTTGTGAGTTCGAGCCCTGTGTCGGGCTCTGTGATGACAGCTCAGAGCCTGGAGTCTGCTTCAGATTCTGTGTCTCTCCATCTCTCGGCCCCTCCCCTGCTCATGCTCTGTGTCTCTCTGTCTCTCAATTATAAATTAACGTTAAAAATTAAAAAAAAAATTATTAGAAATGTTTTCTCATCTTGCAGAACACTCACAGAACAAGTTACTCGCTATCCAAGGTCTTACTGCACTTCAATTTGTACCTCTAAAAGATGAGAACTCTTTTTTTAATTATATCTTTTTGTTTATTTTTTAAGAAAGAGTGTGCACCTGTATGCACGCACAGGGGAGGGGCAGAGAGAGAGGGAGAGAGAGAATCCTAAGCAGGATCTGCACCATCAGCGCAGAGCCTGATAAGGGGCTTGAACTCACGAACCGTGAGCCAAAATCAAGAGTCAGATGCTTAACCAATTGAGCCACCCAGGCACTCCTAAAAGGTCAGAACTCTTTAAAAAAAATAACCACAATACTATTATCACACCTAAAAAATTAACAATAATTCATTAATATCATCAAATATCTAACTGGTATTTGTATATTTTCCAATTGTGTCATAACTTCTTTTGCAGTTGGTTTATTGTTTTCACAATCCAAGCAAGTTGTATACTCTACATTTTTTTTATGTCTCTAAAGCATTTTTTTAAATCTCTAGGTCCTCTCCTTTTCATTTTGTTTATTCATTGAAGAAGCCAGATTATTTTTCTCATAAAATTTATCATATTCTGGCTCTTGCTAAATGCATTCCCATAATTTAACACATTCTTCCGTTCTCTGTATGTCCTATAGTAAAATCAATAGACTTAATCATATTTAAGCTCTATTTTTTTTGTCAAAACTACGTCATAGAACATAATGGCATGAATGCTTCATGTTGCATTACATCAAGAGACACATATTATCTGGTTGTCTCCTTTTTTGTGATTTTACAATTGGTCAGTAGGTTGAGGGGTTGTTAGCCTGATCCATCATACAAAGTTACCCGTTGGCCTTTCACCTAATGGTTTGAACAGCCATTAGGGATGGTTATTTAGATCCATTCTTTGCAAAACAGTGATATAATTCTATCATTCCTTCTGAATTTGTTACTGTAGTTATTTTATGAAGGACTTTGGCTTAACAACTATTTGGTTACCTTGAGGTATTGTTGGAACAGAAAAGGCAGGATGAATATTGATTCTTTCCTTTTATATATCAATTGCCAGACTATGAGCTGCTTTCTGGTCATCACCCAAAGTTATTAATTATATTTTATTATTTTTTTGCACTAAGTCTTGGTAGAACAGGAGCCAGCAAAGGGTCCTATACAGAAAGGCGGTCCCAGGAGAGGGCCCCCAAAGGAGGCTTGCTGAGGAGGGAAGCTTGGGGACAAATAACCACTTTGGATGTCTTTACCCCCAACCCCCCCATTTCAATTCCACTTAAAAGCATTTACTGGGAACCTAAGATCCTGAGAGACCTAAGCACTGGGGATTCAAAACGAATGTGACACAGTTCCTGCCCCTGAGGAAATCACGTAGCTGCTCTGAGAGTCTGTGATTAAGTCAGGGAACACCAGCATGCTTAGGACAAGCAGGACCTTCTTCCCCTCGCCCTACATTTCGGCCGCGCATTCTCCACGCCTCTTCTTCCTTCCATCCCCTCCACCAGCCCCACCCCAGACAGAAAAGCCTTCTATTAATTTGGGCGTAAAATTCGTAAGACGACCAAACAAAACAAAACAGCATTACTACCTACCCTCCATGTTGTCCTAGTAACTATAGTCTTAGATGGGGGCCAGTTAGGCACTGGGATCACATAGTTCTGGTCTATACCCCTCTGGGGCTCACAGATTGCTGGTGGGATTGACACGTGAAAGACAAGCACAAGGCTCAGAAGGAGATGTGCAGAGATATGATATGGGATCCCTGCGAGATGAGAAGGAGAAGGGTGGGCGCTGACTCAGTCAGCTTGGAACATGGAAATTTTGTCTCAGAGAAGGTCAGACTCCAGCTGGGTAAAGCTTTGCTCACCCTCCTCAAACCTTTGACCTTGCCACCTGCTCACCTCAGCAGAGAGCCCCATACCCCCCGGAGGAAGCTGCACCCCTCCCCCTCAGGAACCTACCCACTCCAGGCACCATCGCCCACTTTACTGCCCTTCCCAGCATTCTCCGGGAGGCGCGCAGCTCCTGCCTCGCACATGCGCTCTGCAGCGCTTACCGCCTCCCGGCTCAACCTTGCGGACACCCACGCTTTTTCTGGAAGGAGCGGCCCCAGCTACCACAGAGGACGCGCAGGTGCCTACTCAGAGCCCTCAGACTTTTCAGCGTTTCCTGATGTTTGGCAGCAGGTAGGGGCTGCTCCCCCACTTCCCCCGCCCCAGCTACTCCCTTGCGGGACAGGACAGTTCTGGGGCAAGCGTTGGCACAGCCTTCCAGAAGTACAGAGGGAGTCAGCTTTGATTGATACCTGGCACCTTTTTCCCCACTCCCCTACCACGATACCCCTCTATCCTCAAAGAAACACTTGCCGGTGAATCCCTATTTCAGGGGCTGTTTCAGAGGAACCCCAAATGAGATGACTCCCAGGATCTCATGTTTGCCTTGCCAAAGCCACTGAGTGCCTCCCTGTTTTCTAGCTCCAGTGGGCACTTCTCAGTCCTTGTTTTATCTGATCAATGGCGAAAGTGGCCACACATAACCACCTTCTTCATGAAACACCCTGATACCCTGTGCTCCTGGTGTTCCTCACAGCTCCTGTCATTCCTTTTTAAAAGTCTCTTTTACGGATTTTTTTTTTTTTTTTTTTTGAAAATCAGCTTTGCTGAGCTGTAATTCACATACCATACAATTCACCCATTTAAAACGGACTGTTCACTGGTTTTTAGTATATTCACTGAGTTGTTCAACCATTTCCATAATTGATTTTATGACCTTCTCATCACTTAAAACAGAAACCTGGTATCCATTAACAGTCACTCCTTATTTTTTGCTTGTCCAAGCCCAAAGCAAGTACTAATACACTTTGTCTCTATATGTTGGTCTGTTCTGGGCATTTCATATGAGTGAAATGCACATAATGTGGTCTTTCTTGACTGGCTTTTTCTACTTAGCATAATGTTTTTAAGGTTTATTTATGTTGTAGTATGTGTCAGTAGTTTATTCCTTTTTATGGCTGGATAATAGTCCATTGTATGGACATAGCACATTTTATTTATCCATTCATCCATTCATGGACTTTGAGCTGTTTCCACTTTATGGCTGTTATGAACATTTGTGTACAGGTTTTTGCATGGACATATGTTTTTATATCTCTAGGTACATATCTCAGAGTGGAATTACTGGGTCATATGCTAACTATGTTTAACATTTTGAGGAACTACCAGACTGTTTGCCACAGAGGCTGCACCATTTTGCATTCCCACCAGCCGTGTACTTTCACTTTCTCCACATCCTTGCCAACATTTGTTATTATCTGTCTTTTTGATTCTAGCCATCCTAGTGTGTGTATAGTGGTATCTCATTGTGGTTTTGATTTGCATTTTTCTAATGGATAAGGATGAACATCTTTTTATATGCTTATTGGCCATTTGAATATCTTCTTTGGAGAAATGTCCTTTGTCCATGGGCTTATTTTGTAAATGTTGATATTGCTTCAGGTTCATTCAGTGTTGATTACTTTTTCTCTTCTGCCCGTGCACATACACATTAATCCCACTTCTTATTTATTCCCTTTTCATTTATTGAATCATGTTATCATTCAACAAACGTTTACGTTCCTAAAATGTACCAGGCACTGTGCTTAGTGTTGAAGCCAAACAGCTATGAATAAACACGTGTGGTCTTTGCTAATGAGAATCTTGCATTCTTACAGGGAATGCAGGTATTAAATAAAGAAGCAAATTAGTTAGGAAATGTAAGATGGTGGAAGAGCTATGACATCAATATGATTAGAGTGGTGAAAAGAGTACTGGTAGTTGGGTGAGGCAGGTGGGCATCACGTTAGACCAGTGATTGAGGAAGGCCTCTCTTAGGAGATGATATTCGAGCTGAGGCCTCCATGGTAAGAAAAAGTCATAAGAAAAACAAAAATGAGCATCCTAGGCAGAGGGAAGCAAGTAGAGAGATGAACTTTGTTCAGGAACAGTGAGAAGGCCAATGTGGTTAGAGTGCGGTGAACAAGGGGGAGAATGGCAGGAGGTGAAGTTGAAGGCAGGCAGGACCTTCTTTGCAAAGGACAGTCAAGAAAAAACTGACTAGACCTGGGACTCCTGGGATTATCCCTAATACGATTTTAGAGGGAATAGTCAATAAACCACCAGCATATAGGTGGCCTTCAAACCAGAAATTAAAACTTCTCTTTGTCTCCTCCATTTTCTAATTATAACTCTTCCCACATAGAAGTAAAAAAAGATACTATACCTGAGAACAGTAATAAATAAAAAAACTGGCGTGAACCATTACTTTGTTTAAAATAGAAAAATAAAACCCAAACCAGCACTACAGGGTGACAATTTATGGTGTTGGAAATGTCTTCAGAAGTCTTTTTAGAGTTTTGTGTTGAATGTTTATGGAAGGTGTAAAATTCTTATAATGCCAGCGTTTTATGAACAGTGCAGTTAGCAACTCCTTTTAGCTTGATCCCTGCTTTCAGAAAATGTGGATTTTCCTTCATTTATTCATATTGTTTCCAGTCCATCAAAAATAGACAAGATGTAACAGGACAGTCCATTTGTACCATTCTTTTTGGAAATAATTGCCAGAAGCACTTTATGGTTGTCAAACCCCTCCGATGTGACTCCTGAGCAGTCCTCTGTGTTAAAAAGCTTATACTTCCCACTCATCTTTGTATTCCTCTCCCATTTCCAGCACGGGGAGGGTAATCAGAATGGGAGAAGCAGCCCTTTAAAATTCAGTGCTGTACAAAGGGCAAGAAGAGGGGTGAAAAAGATATACGGAACCCCTGGAAGAAAAGGGAGGCATGGACTCCCTCTGTTTACAAATGAGCTTTATGAAAGAGTTCGGAAAAGCTCAGGTTTACCAGATATGCAGAACCATATGCATACATTAATTAAAGGAATGTGAAGGAGGAGGAGGGGATCTGAGAAAATAACAAAGCTGCAGTGTATGCGTGCAATGATTTTTCATTCTGTTTCGCTTCAGCTCTGCCCCTGCAACAGAGGATCTAATCAATCTGCCGGCTATTAAGTTTGTTAATTGATAATGCATACTAATTAGGCTGTGCGCAGTTACTTAAGAGACTTTGCTAAGGTGATTGTAGGCACAAGTCCAAATGGAGTTTAAAGTATTCTGTGTGAGGTTAAAACCCATCAACCAGAATAGATGGATTTTATATTATAACAGAAGGCACAACATACCCATAAGTATTTAATGTATTGCACAGTTATCCATTATTACATATTTTAACTCTACAAAATAATTAAAAATGTAAAAACAGCTACTAAAAACTATAACTAAATCACATTGGTGAGGGTGTGAAGAAGTGTCAATGAAAGAGCTCTATTTTCTCATCAAGGTAAATGTTTAATTTTCTCATTTTTATTTGGGAACAGTTAGGGTTAGCAGGGAGGAGGCTTTGTGAGAAGCAAGACTTACCGAACTCTGTGGACACCAGAGTCGGTAAAAAGCCTCAAATGGCAGATTGTGATACCCATGTTTCACAGGTCAGCACTCCAGAGGCTGCTCAGTTGACCCATAGAAACGCATCATCTGGGAGCTCAAGGTTGAAACATGTTTATCAACCATAAAATTAACTGCTGGTCCCATGGTTTGTACTCTTCTTTTGGAATGCTGTTACTTTGAGAATGGACTGACAAGGACCTCAAGCAGTCTCCATGTGTCCCTTGAGAAAATGTTCTCAAGAAGGATGGCTCATCCCTCTCTATGTTTTGGAGAATAAATCAGTTCCAGTTTAAGCCCAAGAGATAGGTCTAGGTGGTTCCAAAAAGATTTCTCCAGATCAGAGTGACATCCCACTCTATTCTGGTGAATTTCTCAGGTTCAGATGGATCAACAACCAACTAAGAGCTCCAAAATCAAATCACAAGGGTAACCTAGAGAAGATCAAAATTTCTCATGAGGCCTTAAAATCTCCCTGTTTTTCTGGAGGATTCAGAGATTAACTTCATGGACTTTTTATTCATTCATTTAGCAATTATCTCTTAAGTAGATTATATGTTCCGGGCACTGTGCTGTGTACAAGGGATACCAGGAATGATCAAGATAGGCAAAGTCCCTTACCTTCACATAGCCTGGAGTCCAATGTATCTAGCATATATTGCCAGAGAGAGCTTTCTAAAAATGAAGATGTATTCATGTAACTCCCCTGCCTAAATTACTGGTTCTTCCAGGATGAAGTCCAAATTACTTAGTATGGCATATGAAGTACTCCAACCTTATCTCTTAAAACCTCCTCTTTTCAATAAAATACTTTTTGGGAAACATGTATGTTCTAGGCACTGTACCAGGTGCTGCATATACTCACAAAGCCAAACAGTTATAGTCCCTGCCTTCAGGGAGCTCAGTATTGAGCAGACTCAACCGTATATGCAGGGCAAAATCTGTCTACAAGTTTGGGTCCAAATTAGATTTGTCTCTGGGGCTTCTGGGCAGAACTGTAATATGGCAGTTGGTTGTTTCCAAAAGTTGTGTTACTATCTAATTATTGATATAATGTCCTTAATTTGGAGGCAGTGGGCAGAAACAAGTGGCTGAGTTGATATAAAAATTCTGCTAGGCTAATCCACAAACTAACGTTTAAAAAATAGGAGTAGGAGGAAAGCTTCCAAGGAAGACTATTTAGCAAAGCAGAGAGTGCGTCTATTTTATTTTCATTCCTCAGGCAAATGGAGAATTCTCACAGAAATTTGAAGCTAGCAGGAGGCAGTAGTGTAGATAGTATGCATTTAATTAACAAATGAATTGTGTTCCTACAGTGTGACCATTGAACCTGGAGCTGATCTATACTGCTTTGTTTTAGCTATTTTGAGATGACTGAGTTCAATGACTCTGTGTAAGGAAAACTAATCTCTGAATAGTCGATTGAAAGCATCTAAGAGAAAAAAATAACTGGAGGCCCATCATGCTAATGAGTCAAACATTACTAATTTGGTCAAATAGCATAATATAAAAGATTGGGGTGAGTAAAAGACTTTGAGAGAATAAGCCATTTCCAAGAACAATTTGTGCAAGCTAGAGTTTATCTGAATATAATGAGTATATATTAAATATAGGATAACCCATGGCAGTAGCATGAATGCACTAATTAGCGCATTAACTAAACTATTTCTTGTAAGCATGTGCCACTGGCACAAGCATTTACTCTTATTGAACCAAAAGCAATGATTAGATAAAAAATGTTGAAACATTAAAAAACTATATATGCAATTATTTTTCTTCCTTGTTAAGAAGGGATGACAGTCTTGTATTCTGACTTATTGATAGTATAGTGTGAGTAATACTGAAAATGAATAATTTTCTGAAGACTGGGTTTTAAAAATAGATTCTAGGTGAAAGAAACAGGAATGAAAGTCCTCAGTTTTGTGGCATCTATTCACCAAAAATGAAGTCTGATGCTTATCGAGCCTATAGAACTCTATGCCAAAGTCTGTTAAAGTCATTTGGGAATAAGTATTTTCTTTTTATTTTTCTTAAGTTTATTTATTTTGAGAGTGAGAGAGAAAGAGAGAGAGAGAGAGAGAGAGAGAATCCCAACCAGGCTCTGCACCATCAGCGCAGAGCCCGATGCAGAGCTCAGACTCACGAACCATGAGATCATGACCTGAGCTGAAACTAAGAGTTGGAAGCTTAACCAACTGAGCCACCCAGGCATCCTGGGAATAAGTATTTTCTGAACTTTCACTGGAATAATCAGTAAGTCTCATATCTACTTATTTTTATTTATTTATATGAATTGAGAAGATAATAGTAATCTTTCCATATACAGATCTTGAGTATTATTAGTTGGGGTGGGTTAATTGCTATACCATATAGTCCTAAAGTCTTGGTGGTGTAACATTAAATGTGTTTTATTGTTGTTGTTTGTTTTTCCTTTTCATGTCAATCCAATAAGGTTGGCAGGAAGACTCTACTCAGTCTTTCAGGGACCTATGCTCCTTGCAGTTAATGGCTATGTTGTTCTCTAAGGCCTTAACAGGATCCTATGCGTTTAGCTGACATAAGGGAAAGAGAAAAGAAGCTCATTATAGGCCAGGTCTAAAGGTGGTATATGTCACTTCTGCCCACATTCTGTTGGGAAGAAGTTATCAGATGGCTGTACCTGAGTATAAAGGAGACTGGGAAATATAGTCTAGCAGGTTGCCAGGAGTAAAAAAGAACATCTAGCCACTTTTTACTAGGTAAGATTAACCGAAGCAATGTCGCTAAGAAAAAGGGTGGTAACCAAAAGTAATAAGCGTCTTTCATACTTGGCTACATTAAGGCAGGCAACCAAAACTTCATTGTTTACTACATATCCTCCAGAGATGTTTTATTAAGTTAAATCTGATCTGGAGAGCAAGGGTTGCACAAAATAGTGCAATAATAATTCCAGAGAAAAGTTTCATGTTATTGAACCACAGTATGTTGAGTTAAACTAGTTTCATCAAACAGGAACCCTCTTGCACTGTTGGTGGGAATGCAAATTGGTGCAGCCACTCTGGAAAACAGTATGGAGTTTCCTCAGAAAATTAAAAATAGATCTACCCTATGACCCAGCAATAGCACTGCTAGGAATTTACCCAAGGGATACAGGAGTACTGATGCATAGGGGCACTTGTACCCCAATGTTTATAGCAGCACTCTCAACAATAGCCAAATTATGGAAAGAGCCTAAATGTCCATCAACTGATGAATGGATAAAGAAATTGTGGTTTATATACACAATGGAGTACTACAGGGCAATGAGAAAGAACGAAATATGGCCCTTTGTAGCAACGTGGATGGAACTGGAGAGTGTGATGCTAAGTGAAATAAGCCATACAGAGAAAGACAGATACCATATGTTTTCATTCTTATGTGGATCCTGAGAAACTTAACAGAAACCCATGGGGGAGGGGAAGGAAAAAAAAAAAAGAGGTTAGAGTGGGAGAGAGCCAAAGCATGAGAGACTCTTAAAAACTGAGAACAAACTGAGGGTTGATGGGGGGTGGGAGGGAGGAGAGGGTGGGTGATGGGTATTGAGGAGGGCACCTTTTGGGATGAGCCCTGGGTGTTGTATGGAAACCATTTTCACAATAAATTTCATATATTGAAAAAAACAAAACAAACAAACAAAAACTAGTTTCATCAATGTCTGAGCCCAGGGGAAGTTGGTGTGTATAGACATTCCACCCCTTTGCATGCCCTGTGGATGCTCTGGGATATAGAGATCCTGCCTGTGACCCACCACTCTTAATTTCTGTCACCAACCCCACTGACACCTCATTTTTCTGAACATCAGCACCCCACAGTTTAGGGTTTACGGATGCACTTAGAATAGGCCACTGGTGACTGTGAGACTGAGGGATCTAACTGGTCTATAAAAGTGTATAAAATCTTTAATAGGCTTCTAAGGCCTCAGATTGGTCACAAATCACAGGTTTATCTGTATACAGTTTGCCCCAATTCATAAGAGGCAAATTTCATAAAACAGTTAAATTAGAATATAGTTGTTTTCTTTACCATAAAATCCACCAGTTGAATTCCTTTAACTGTCAGACTTCTTTGGTGTAGTCAGAATATGAATTTATATTAAAAAATTATAGATGCTACCAGAAAGTAGTATGTCTCTTTAGTAATATCTAATGCATCATATAACACATACTAATGGGTAGATATATGGATAAGTAGGTACAAGTTTAGTTTGCTATAGTATCTTTTTTTTGTTGTTTATTCAGCTATGACATAACTTTCATTTTATCTTTATGAGAGAATTTATTTAAACACGAGTAATTTTGGTATCATTCTATTTCTTGCTGTATTTTCATAATTATTTTCTAGGTAAAAAATCTTTATACAGTTTGGTGCACTAGAAATCAAATATTTTTTTAACTTAAAAAGTGGACATTTTAAGTAGAAATGCTAAACAAGTTTTACAAATTTGACACCTTATTTGCTCCCAGAGCTATCTTAAATGAGCTAAAAGAAATAACTTTAGGCTATCAATTAATATGCAGATAATAGAAAATTTTGACTTCAGCTTATTTCTACTGTCAATTCAATTATGTTAACTTTTAATTTTAAGAAGGAAGATGAATGTCTTATGAAGTATCAACAATTAACTCCAGTCATTCCTAGATGATGCTTACTGTCTAGAACATCAAAGAGGACAGAAACTTAACAATTGAGCACATCTGACTGTAGACTTTAGCAAGGTATCTAAATTAGTCAGTATTGCATCTGGCTGAATTTGGAAACCTGACATTAAGTAACTAAAAGATTCATTGGTTGCTTGTTTGGTGGTTTTGGTTTTTATCATGTAGTGTTTCTAGGGATAGGTGTTTCAGGGCAGCTGTGGAACCAGGCTCTCCCTGATTCACCACTCTTAGCGTGTGTTTTGCATCTTCCATGTCCAAAATATGATGGCTGTGCTTCTAGGCATCGTGTCTGTATTCCACCAAGGAAAGAGCAAAAAGATGGCTAAAAAGTCTGTCTCTCAGAAGCTTTCTAAGAAACCTCACTCTCACTTTTATTCCTGTCTCCTTGTTGGATATCTTCTGTTTATCTCTCTGGAATTACTCCTCTGCTTCTCCATCTTGCTCTGTGCCCTGAGAGGCTGACCTATATGGACTACCTCAATAGATCCTTTGTCTTCTGGCTTCCAGAGGTAGCTGTAGCATCATTTGTTTTGTGAGGCCATTGGGAGGCACTGGAAAGAGATGGGAAGGCAGGAGAAGAGTGAGGTTGAATGATACATTTCCTTAACTCTTCCTGCTTCTTCATCAAATGTTGGCTAAATCCATCTCCTTTGACCCTGTGAATTAACTGAGAGTCAGGACTGGGAGTGGACAGGCGCTGATGAGATCTGGAAAAAGGTTCATTCTACAAACAGCATTTGCAACAGATGCTTGCTCTTGAATCTGAGAGGAGCTGAGACACCTATCGTTGTGTGAAAATAAGCATCAGACTTGCTTACCATCAACCCAGCCTTAGGCTTTCACTTTGGGTTATAGTTTGCCAACAGCTCTGAGGGGATCAGATGTCTGGAATTCTGGCCAAATTATACTTCACAGTACAAACAGACAGCTAAAACTTGGGTATCTCCCACCCTTTTATTATTTCTGGATATTCTTCAGGCCTTCCTCTAGCTTTCATTTATTTATATTTAAATGGAACCTCAAGTGAACAGAAGTGTTCTATTTCATTAGTTTATGACACATAGTCTTCATTATCCATGTGTGGTCCTATCCTTTATTTATTTACTCTTATAATGAACACTTATGAAACCAATCAGTCCCAAAACTAAAACACTGACAGTAGCTTACATCTACTTCTGTGCTCCCCCCCCATCCTGTCACTTGTTCCCATAAGAAAATCACTGTCCTAAAATGTTTATTTACCTTACATATATGCAATATGGTAAATGTTTTTTGCATATGTTAATATTTATACATACACACATACATGCCTAAACAATTTTTTGGTTGTTTTTGAACTGCATAAAACATTACATGCCGTAGATAACTTCTGGGATTTGATGTTTTTTGTTTTTTTTTTTTTTTCAACATTTTTTATTTATTTTTGGGACAGAGAGAGACAGAGCATGAACGGGGGAGGGGCAGAGAGAGAGGGAGACACAGAATCGGAAACAGGCTCCAGGCTCCGAGCCATCAGCCCAGAGCCTGACGCGGGGCTCGAACTCACGGACCGCGAGATCGTGACCTGGCTGAAGTCAGACGCTTAACCGACTGCGCCACCCAGGCGCCCCTGGGATTTGATGTTTTTAAACATAACTCATCTTTCTTTTTTTTTAACATTTATTTATTTTTGAGAGACAGAGACAGAGCACAAGCGGGGGAGGGGCAGAAAGAGAGTGAGACACAGAATCTGAAGCAGGCTCCAAGCTCTGAGCTGTCAGTGCAGAGCCGGATGCGGGACTCGAACCCATGAACTGCGAGATCATGACCTGAGCTGAAGTCGGATGCTTAATCAACTGAACCACCCAGCCCCCCCAACATTTGTATTTTGTAGAAATACAAATAACTTATATTTCTAAGATCCATCCATGTTCTTGCATTAGTACTGCTGTATAATATTTCATTAGCTATTTATTCTTGTGTTGTGGGCTTTTGAGTCTCTTCTAGTTTTTTGCTATTTACAAGTAGTGCTATAATGAGCTTTTTACACACATCTTCTGATGCATGCATGTAGGAGTTTCTCTTGGCTGTATCTCCAGGAATAGAACTGATGAATCTTGGAGTGTATTAATGTTCACTTCTACAAAGTAATGCAACATTATTTTTATTTTTTTTAGTGTTTATTTACGTTGAGAGAGAGCACATGTGCACCTGCAAGCGGGGCAGAGGGGTAGAGAGAGAGGAGAGAGAGAATCCCAAGCAGGCCCTGCACTGTCAGCACAGACCCTGACATGGAACTCGATCTCACAAACTGTGAGATTAGGACTTGAGCCAAAATCAAGAGTTGGATGCTTAATTGACTAAGCCACCCAGGTGCCACCCCACATTATTTTTCTTTTCTTTTTTTTTTTAATTTTTTTAATGTTTATTTATTTTTGACAGAGAGAGACAGAGCATGAGCGGGGGAGGGGCAGAGAGAGAGGGAGACACAGAATCCGAAGCAGGCTCCAGGCTCTGAGCTGTCAACACAGAGCCCGACGCTGGGCTCGAACTCAGACTGTGAGATCATGACCTGAGCCGAAGTCGGACACTCAACTGACCGAGCCACCTAGGCGCCTCATCCCCATATTATTTTTCAATGTGGTTATATAGTCCCACTTGTAATATATAAGAAAACTTCTTGATCCATATCCTTTCAACACTTGATATTGTCAGACTTGTTGAGTTTTGCAGATTAAATAAATGAGAAATGGTATCTCTTTGTGGTCTTGATTTATGTTTCTCTAATTACTAATGAGGTTAAGCATCCTCTTGGATGCATATTGGCTATAAATACTTTCTAGGCTGTGTACTGTCTATCCAGGTCTTTTGCCCGTTTAAAAATTGAGTTGTTTTTACTTTTCTTTCTCAGATTTGGTAAGTTAGGTAGACATAAAATCATTGAAGACTTAGAAGATTTGAACACAATTAATAACTTTCATTTAGTGGACACATATAGAATTCTCCTACCAATAACTGGAGAGTGGACATTCTTCTTGAGCACAAGTGGAACGTTTCCAAAAATAGGTCATTTTCTAGGTCATATATTTCAACCCATTTTAAAGAACAGTCACCACAACCTGGTTGGAAGTTAGTAACCAAAAGTAAGTTAAAAGAAATATTGAGGGGCACCTGGGTGGCTCAGTCAGTTAAGCGTCTGACTTTACGGCTCAGGTTATGATCTCACTGTGCATGAGTTCAAGCCCCACATCAGGCTGTCTGCTGTCAGCTCAGAGCCTGTTTTGGATCCTCTGTCTCCCTCTCTATATGCCCCTCCCCTGCTCTCTCTCTCTCTCTCTCTTGAAAATAAATACTTAAAAAAAAGAAATCTTGATATATTTGGAAATCTAAAAATATTTTTCATGAAAAAAATAAAGTTACTTCACCTTCATCACCAGGATCCATATGCCTCCTCTTCTCCCCGTCACATATGCCCTACCCAGCTCAGGGGCCTGGCCCTTTTGTCTTATCCCTGCTGTCCCATAGCATCGTATGTACGATTTCCCTCAGACTGCTGCACTAGAACATGCACTCCCACCTGACTCTCAAAGCCATCGCCTCCCATAAACTTAGAAAGAAGAACAGATGTGATGATGTTTATATAATTTATTTTCTTAGACCAAGTAGAAATAGGCTTTCAGAAACAACATCTCAACTAAAATTTCTGAGTGATAATGGTAATGATAATGTCAGTTCCGTTCCCATCTTCGGCTTTGTATGGCATCGTAAGGGGGTAAGCCATTAAGTATACAATAAAGAGCCTGCTTCCCTTCATTGGACATCTCAGAGTACACAAGAGTTTATGTATATACTTGATTTGAAAGAGTTTTCTAGGTGTAATTATCAGCTATCCCCATTTTTAAGCTTGAAAAAAGCACAAATTCTACCCTTTTCACATATGGCCACAGAGCTCAAATTTCAAGAGTGGCCTTTTATTATTTTTTTAAGTTTATTTATTTATTTTGAGAAGAGAGTACGTGGGAGAGGGGCGGAGAGAGAGAATTAAAGCAGTCTCTGCTTGAATGTTGTCAGCACGGAGCCCAACACAGGGCTCTATCCCACAAACTATGAGTTCATGACCTGAGCTGAAATTAGGAGTCAGACACTCAACCGGCTAAGCCACCCAGGTGCCCCAGGAGTGGCCCTTTAATTGTATCTCTTGTAAAGACAGAAAATCCCATTTTCCCCTGCTACATAAACCTCATGAATTTTGCCTAGCTTGCATCTCCTTTAGGGTAGGTGCAATAGCACAAGAAAAAAACCTACAAGAAGGAAAACAGGTCACAGCTGGAGTCTTTTGGTGTCTGCTACACAAAGAAAGCCCACACAGATCTTCCCTAATACCAATGAAGCTTAAGCTTCAGGGCCCTTACTCTCTGAAAGGCCCTGGTGGGGACCCCAGCAATTTTGAATTTATGATTTTGTATTCTTTTTCTTAAAGAGAGACTGCAAATTGTGTGAGCTTAAGGCCCCACAGAAGCTGGATCTGCCTCTGAACATGGACGTTACCAAAGTACATATAAAGCTCAGCTCTTATTTGGTACTGGGCCAAGCTCTAGAAGATACTCTAGGCCATCCTCAATCTGAGGTTGGAAGAGGCTGGGCTGACTTGGGTTTGGAAATCAAAGTAATTGATTTCAACTTGGAAAATGCCCCACCATGTAGACTCTTCTTCCTTTATTTCACTCTCCCAGCCTTTACTGGTCAGTATAAAAAATATACGACATTGAAATAACACAATTACTTTATTTATTTAGGTTTTATATATTTTGAGAGAGAGAGAGCACATGTGAGCAGCGGAGGAGCAGAGAGAGAGAGAGAGAGAGAGAGAGAGAGAGAATCCCAAGCAGGCTCCACAATCCCAGTGTGGAACCCAGAGTGGGGCTCAATCTCATGAAGCATGAGATCATGAGCAGAAATCAAGAGTCAGATGCTTAACTGACTGAGTCACCCAGCCCCCACAACTATTTTTAATAACAAATTATTTTCTTGCAGACTTCTTGAAAAGTACTAAACTAATAGTTTATAAAGATTAAATTCTAGGTTTATCTGCAAAGTAGGTTAGTGCTGGGTACATTTCATTATTTGGTTTTGTCTTAGAATCAGAGTGTGTGGTAGCTCTTCTTTATAGGTCTGTCTCAATCTCCACTCTAATTCAGTTCTGAACTCTGAGCCAAAAAGCCCAAGAAGGACCTTAATCAGATCACACATCAGCTTAGAATAGTGATTTTAGTGATTTGGACATCTGGCCACTTGGAACTGGATAAAGGCCACCAACTCATTTGACAAAAGCCACTGAACATCTGTCAGTATGGAAATAGCTCTCCTAGCTGACCCTCAATCAGATTTCAATAGCCAACCTCACAATGAAAGGGCATCTCTTCTCCTTCTATTTATACAGATAAGTTGGTGCCATCCAGAAATATTCTACCAATATTCTACCAGTGATGCTCTCTTCAATAGATCTATTTGGTATAAGTGCGAATGGTGTTAATCCATTGTCCCTTTCACCTGTACTTTCGCCTTGCTGTAAGACATGTACAAAGGTGATGTTAGAAATATTGAGCAATACATGTGGCTTAGGCACTGAAGCAGGGTCCTGGAGAGATTCTGTATGGAGATCTTGGGCAGACGGTCCCAGAGAAGGGAGGAGGGGGACATGAGGGTGGAATGCATATATGGGGTTCAAGGAAACTATTGTTTAACAAATGGTATGAGGATATTTCAGTACTTTAACAAGCAGTATGACAATACCTAGGTGAACCAACTAAACCAGCCTTGGACATCCCAAAAACTCCAGTGATGGCCACTCCTCCAGAGCATACCACATATAGATGGGGGAAGATTTAAGCTATAGTCTGGCTCAAATAGGGAAGCATGTAGGGGAATATTACAGAGTCTACGAGGTAGTGTTGTTAGTTGGTGTGAAAGCAACATTTATTAAACTTTTTCAGTATGCATGTACCACATGCTGTGCTACACTTAGAGCCAGGGAAGAGATGGCCTTGTTCAGGGACCTGCATTCTAGAGGACCATACAATCACATTCACATACACATGCGCATGCAAACACACACGTGCGCGCGCACACACACACACACACACACACACACACACAGTTTATTAAGGAACACCTATACCTTGGTCACTTAGGATCCAGTACTCATTGCTGACATAGGAATCCCAAATCCCTAAATGTCAGCTTATATGCCTAACACTTTTCAAGCCCCAAGAAACACTTTTCCATGTGGCCTAGCCTGTGTCCTCAAAACAAAAAGCAACTGCATCTAAATGCTGAGGAGAGTTGTGGGTTGTGCCACTGCCAGCTTCAGAGATGGACACTGCTTTTGAGTGCAGGGGGATTTAAGTGGCTAAAGCACTTAGGTAAGAGAAAAGACAAATTAATTAACTTGTCAAATCCTTCCTGTCAGCATGAATGCAATAGACCCTTATACTATGAAGTATTGTTTCCCAGTAGTGCTAAGCACCCATTTTCTCACTCCTCTTCCACGTTCCAGTTGAGTTCCAATTCTTGGTTGACAAGTTAGGGCAATATTTGCAATGGTTGTACTTGGTGGATTAGGAACATTTTACAGTATTAAATTATTCATATTACTCAAATATCTATATATGTATATAAATATAGATAGAGATATATTTGTCTAGACATACATGTGAAAGTGTGGTACTAGTTCTTTACATTGGCAACAAGATGAACATTGCATGCTATAATTGCAAATAGTTTTATCTTCATAAAATTCTTAATAAGATTTCATTTAAAATCCAAAATATTGGGGTGCCTGGGTGGCTCTGTTCGTTAAGCATCTAACTCTTGATCTTGGCTCAGGTCATGCTCTCACAGTTTGTGAGATCGGGCTCCACAGACCCTGCTCGGGAATCTCTCTCTCTTTCTGCCTCTCCCCCACTCATGCACACTCTCTTAAAATGAATAAACTTTTAAAAAGAAATAAAATTCAAAATATTGATTTAGAATTTTCAGCATTATTTAAATAAACAGACTTAAGTTTTTATATTCATTATTTTAATTCTGCCTTTTAAGTTTAATATATAATTTTGAATATTTTAGAAGAGAAATTATTGGAAAAATAATATTAATTTTTTAAAATTTAATTTACAGGTTATGAAAATTATTAGAATTTCTGTCCTGAGTACAGTTACATTCTATTTTTAAGTCATTTAGGTCACTACTGTCAATAAAACACAACTTAGTGTTTAGCATCTTTAGTAATTTCGCTGAATGAAATAAAAGCAGGAAAAACACATTTTATGGAATGAATTTTAATTTTTTATGAATTATGTGTATTTTTATTTTATTATTCATCCAAGCCCATCAATGGAACAACAAAAACCAAGCCTTTTTGTATATTTTTCCATTTTGGTAACATGACAGAATATCTGTCAATAGGAAAAATCATGTTTTATATAATGGTTTGTTATGTATGTAAACATATGGTATGTGAGCCTCCACTTGCATTCTTCCCCCAGGCCTCACAAATGATAGTCATGACCCCAATCAGAAGGTTTTGGAAACTATTAAGATACTTTAAAAATCCTTAAAATGTGATGAAATTTTGAGGATCTGTCGATAGAGACCATTTGGCTTCTGCTTCCCTGTATTTTTTCAGTGCTTAGACTGGGACAAACCTTTTTTCTGTCTTGTTTTCCCCTCCTGGCATATCAAATGCCACCTCAGCCATGGAGGAGCAAGGTGGCAAACATCTAACAATGTGAGAGCTTCAAGGAACAGTTGCAATGTGACTCCATAAGGCAGTCAAAGTTTTGCACTTAAAAAAAAAAAAAGATTATAACTTGGTGAGTCAGTTTGAAATACATCATAACCAAGCTGTTTCCAAAGATTAATTCAGTGTTTTATGTAATATCACATATGTTTTTGAAATCCTAGTAAAGACACCTGGAATCATAATATTCTTTCAGTGGCAAATGTCATATTACGTTTTTAGGGCATTACGTCAATTTAGTATTTCACGTATTATTAATAATGCTTCATTACATAAAATTATTACTAAACTGGCAATTAAGTGGATGTGAAGGATCCATATGCTAAACCGCTCATAACATTTCAATTATGAATTTCACATCAGATGTCTTCTAGTGTACATTAACAACATTGACGAACAATCTCTTTGCCAGAACCACCCAAATGAACTCTGCTTTGTAGCATGTAATATTGGCATAAAGTCATTTTGTACATTTTCCTGGATTTAAGGAAATTAGAAATGGAAGCAGCAGATGAAGCAGCTAGTTCTCTCTCCTGATAGTAGTAAAGCGTTTGTTAATGCTGTAATTAGCTCTCTCTTGAATGTGTAAAGCCTTGGGGGTGCCATTTATGCCTCTTGATTGACTAAAGTGTTGTTTTCTTGTTCCTTAATTTACATTTTCCCCATAAAGAAACAAGCAAACAAAAACAGTGATTCCATTGTTTCTAGCTAACTGTTCTTTTTTTTTTTTTTTCTGGCTATTTATAAATCTAGGTGGTGTCACAGGGTGTTTCTGCTTGGGGCCTCACGTTGAATACAAAACCCATGGATGTTTTAAAGAAGGGGCTGGTATTTATCACTCCAAATTGAGACTGTATTGACCAAGGAAAATATAGATAATTTTTAAATATAGCAGCGCATAAGGTCATGTGAACTCCAAAGACGGCTTTTCATGGATTCAGTCCCTCCCTTTGTTCTCCTATAATAGTGGATAGTAGAGTCATCAATCACAACCTGATTTTAGGACCTCTTCCAAGAATTCGGCAGTGAATGATTCTAGCTATTAACATATTGGAAAGGGATTTGCCCTCTGATTTCCTTCATATACCCTACTGATGTGCCTTTCATGAGGCATATATACCTCAGGTCTCTTCCATCTTCAAACTGTACTGCATAGTAACGTAATGGATAAGGTCAGATGGCTCTTAGCCCACTCTTCACTTGGGTGTATGGCATCTTATTGGTGGTTCCATGATTCAAGGTTGAGACCCCTGGTGCAGCTCCTTTGAAAATGATCAAGTTCTAAGCTAAATAAATGTTTTTCTAGGATATCAGTATATTAATTTACAACTAGAGTTTCACTTCCCTTGAAAACCAGATATATGTGATCTCCTTTGTCACAGTATGCCTTACTTAGTTCCTAGGAAGATTGTATTCATTCAACAAACATTTATTGAGCCTCAGTAAAATCCTAAGCACTGAAGATAGAAATCTCTGTTCTTAAAAAATTCATAGTCCAGTAAGAGTCGTCCTGGGTTTCGATATTGTATGCTCAAGATAAGTGAAGATAGAGGGGGTGTGGGCCATTCTGCTGGGATGAAGGTAGGAGCTGAAAATTATTCTGCCTGGGAAAAGATTGGTCAAGAAGTTGTGAGTTGGGGAGCACCTGGGTGACTCAGTCAGTTAAGTATCTGACTTTGGCTTAGGTCATGATCTTGCAGTTTGTGCTCTCTGCTGTCAGTACAGAACCTGCTTTGTATCCTCTGTCCGCCACCCCCCCCCCCCCCCCCCCCGCTCCTCCCCAACTTGTTCTCTCTTTCCATCTGAATAAATAAACAAATAAATAGATCTGAGTCCAGGCAGTGAAGAATAAGTGGGTGTTTGCCTAATAAAGATAAAAAGTAACATATGTAAAAGCAAAGAGAGAAGAAATAGCAGGACCCATTCAGGAATATGCATATAGTTCAGAATGGCCTAAATAAAGGGAAGAGCAACAGGTATGAGGGTAGGAAGGTGGTGCAGGGTGCCCTCATAGAGTACTGTCTCTGTCTCACTAAGGAGGAAAAGTTATCCTTAAATGCTCAGCTTTTTGAAGATTCTAATTGGCCCTAATTCTTCACCCCTCTTTGTATCTACATTCTTTGTTGTGTGACTTTTCATTTCTTATCAAAAAATAAAAGTATGTTTCTTTACCTCTTGACTTTGCGTGTGGCCAGGTGACTGGCTCTGGCCAATAAAATGAGGTGTAGGTGATGGTGTACCTGCTTCAAGCTAAGGCCTGGTATGTTTCCATTTCCCTGCTTGTATCTCTGCTATCACCATGAGGACATATCCAGGCTGGCAAGATGAGAGCCATGTGGACCAGAGCAAACTCATACCAGCAAAGCCCAGCCTAGGCCAGGTAACCCAGCTGACCTCTATAATTCGTAGGCCAAATAAATGCTTATTGTTGCATGCATCTGAGATTTTTGTGATTGTTATTCAGCATTTTGTGCCATTTTCTAACTAATAACAGGCCCATTAAAGGGTCATAGCAGAGGTGTAACATGCACCAGTTTTTATTATAGAATATTTGTGTTGTCTGAATGTGACTGATAATGTTAAAGAGGGTCAAAAAAGGAGGCTGGGAGATCAGTGAGAACATTGTAATCATCTATAGAGAAATACCAGGAGGTTGAACTAGGCCCTTTGGCCATGGGCAGGGGAGGTAAGGAAAGGAATTAAATTTTTTTTCTTAAAAAGTTTTCAATTATGAAATATTTTAAACACAGAAAACTTCACATAGTAATATAACTGACACTCATGTGACCACTACCCAGCTTTAACATAAGTCAACATGTTGCAACTTTTTAAAAAGAAATGTGGCCTTATCTCTAATTCCTCCTCCTTCCTTCCACAGAGATAATCACTGTCCTGGGGTTGGGTGTATTATTTTCATGCAGGTTTTTAGTTTTTAGGTGAATGTATGTGTCCATAAACAATATACACTATTTTATGGGTTTAGAATTTTACATATTATACTATATTTTTACAACTTGCTTTTCTTATGTTTTTGAGATTTATCTACATTGGTACCTGAAGGTCTAATACATGGAGGAATTGAGAGATAATGAAAAAGTAAAAGTTAACAATGTGAAATGCAAGAGAAAGGAAAAAATCTCAGATAACCATCATATTTCTGGCTAGGGTGATCATGTGAATTACAGACAAGGATGAGGAATACAATAAAAGGAGCAGGTTTAAAATGAGGAGGGCTGGAAAATATTGAGCTCAATTTGAGCGGGGGTGGTATGCTTACTTATTGGGGCCATATTGATGGACTAATGTTCTGTGGGCAGCTGAATTTGAAGCTTGCTCGGGAGCATGTTGTGGTTCTAGAGTCTTACCATTTTACCACAGTGACAGCAGTTATAACTATGGGAGTTGATTTCTCACACAAGAAATGCATACTAAGTGAGGAAAAAAGAAGACTAAAAGCAGAAATTTAGGCCACAGATACCAACAGTTGAAAGCAAACAGAAGACCAACAATCAGGGCTCTTCTTACGTCTTTCTGAGGAATATTCCTTCATACAGTCCTATCAGGGATACATTTTTGAGCTTGCATGTACATAGTCACATTTACTTGTGTAAATGATATAATGGTACTATTAAACTAATATATGTATTATAAAAGACTCTCCAAAATAGAAATTTTAGATGCATTATGTATGCAATAAATAGAAACAGGTGTTCTAATGTTTCTCTCCTACTCCTTAATAGATCATGTTATATACTCCCTAAAGTGTCTTCCTCACTTTTGAAGTCCCTGATTAATACAGATCATCTGACCGCTTCTTTCATATGGGAAAATATGCTTTGCATTATCATTATTCTGAAAGTGTCATTGACTACTCCTGTTCAAAATATTTAGCACACATGAAAACAGAGTTAGAAATATTTAAAAATGTAGGGGCACCTGGGTGGCTCAGTCAGTTGAACGTCCAGCTCTCGGTTTCAGCTCAGGTCATGATCTCACAGTCATATGATTGAGCCCCAAGTCAGGCACACTGACAGCACAGAGCATGCTTGGAATTCTCCCTCTCTCTCTTTCTCTCTCTGCCCCTACCCCTCTCATGTATACATGCTCTCTCACTCTCTCAAAATAAATAAACTTAAAAAAAAAAAAGAAATACTTAAGAGTTTAAAATTACTTGTACCATGTGAAGTGGAAGTTAGAAAATTGTTGTTGGTTTTTTTTTCACTAACCTTCCCCATCCCCATAGCTGACAATCCCTGATTCCTGACAACCACTAGTCTCTTCTTAATTTGTATAATTTTGTCATTTTGAGAATGCTATATAAATGGAATCATATAGTATATAACCTTTTGAGATTGATTTTTTTTTTTCACTCAGCAGATGTCCTTGAGATCCATCCAGGTTGTTGCACGTATCAGTAGTTGGTTCCTTTTTTTTTTTTTTAAGTAGTCTTCATGTCCAGCATGGAGCCCAACATGGGGCTTGAACTCATGACCCTGAGGTCAAAACCTTAGCTGAGATCAAGAGTTGGACACTTAACTGACTAAGCCATCCAGGCACCCAAATAGTTGGTTCCTTTTTTTGGCTGAGTAATATTCCATGGTATAGATGTACTACACTTTGTTTAATTATTCATCTATTATAGGACATTTTGGTTGTTTCTAGCTTTTGTCTATTACAAATGAAGCTGATAATGAACAATTGTGTAAAGGTTTTATGTAAGTGTAAGTTTTCATTTCTTTGGAATAAATGCTCCACGTACCAATTATTGAGTCATATGGTAAGTGTTTAATTTTTGTAGAAACTGCCAGATTTACGCTCCCACCAGCAATGTAAGAGATAAGTAGAAACTCAGTTTTAACAGCCCTACCTATCTAGGGGGGTGCTGACTTACCTGCAGGAGTGTACAGCTTCTTACCTTGCTTTGTAACTTCTTATCAACAAACACAAAATGAATATCGATGAGTTTGAGTAAAACAAAAAAAAATAAATAATGATTTTTATGAGCAAATGATTTCCTTAGCTGAACCTTTTCTACATTGTCTGTTAACAAGTCTGATCCTTTCTAATTAAATTAGTGTATTTTTTCTCTCAAAGCCCTATCTGCTTAAAGCACAGGTGGTTTTTTTTTAAACTTAACATTGATCAAAGTGTTTAATGTCCCATTTGTCCTGTTATTAATGCTAATTAGATCCCCTAAAGTCAATTCTCTTGATGCCAGTATATTGTCATGAGAATGCTAGTACTATTTTCTACTACTTCTTCTAAAAAATTTAATGCTTAACATCTTCAAAGATCAATAAATAGGCATTATTTTTATTTCTTTTTCTCAAATTTATTTTTAAACAATTAACTGAAATTCTGGAAATTAAAGTTGACATTCTTCAGGAAACAAAGACTTCAAGGGACAGAGACTCATTGCAGTTAAAACAAGAGCCCACAGACATCATTCTTTTAAATTTGATTTAGAGTGAAAAGTTTCAGTGAAAGGCATGCAGATTTCTTCTCAGCCCAATTTGCACAAAAGGTCAGGGCTTACTTCTCTATTACCTTGAGGGGCTTGACTCATAGGTCTGAGTCACAAATGAGTCAGCTGAGTGAGAGCCAGAAAGGCCTGTACTTCTGCATGGAGAAGACCCTGAGAGCCTGGCTCACCATCAGTACAGAGAACATAAGGGCTCACATACAGGAAAAGATGGATGTAGACAGAGAGTTCAGGGAGCTTCTGAAGCTCAGGTTTGCAAGATTCTGGTTGGGCTGTGGAGTCCTGACCACCTTGACCTCTCTTTCCTCTCTCCTGACCTGTGGCCAGAGAAGATCAACAGTCCAGAGTTAGAGCCCTATAGAATATCAAGAAGTTGGTGGGTTTTTAGCCTGCATGGTTGGGTAGATTAGGTTATGGTAACAGAAAGACCCAAACATGTAATTGCTCAGCACAAAGGGAATTTATTTCTTTTTCGCCTAACAGTACAATAAGGTTGGAAGTATAAGGTTCAAAAAGATAAAGAGGATATGTGGCTGTGCTCTGTGTAGTCCTTTGGGATCCAGGCTGATGACACTCCCATCTTTTTTTTTTTTTTTTTAACTTTTTAAAAATGTGTTTATTTATTTTTGAGAGACGGAGACAGAGCATGAATGGGGGAGGGGCAGAAAGAGAGGGAGACACAGAATCTGAAGCAGGCTCCAGGCTCTGAGCTGTCAGCACAGAAGCCCACATGGGGCTTAAACTCACAAACCACGAGATCATGACCTGCGCCGAAGTCAGACGCTTAACTGGCTGAGCCACCCAGGTGCCCCAGACACTCCCATCTTTAAAACTTGACTTTCAGGGGCACCTGGGTGGCTCAGTTGATTGAACATCTGACTCTTGATTTCAGCTCGGGTCATGATCTCACAACTGAGCCCTGTGTTGTGCTCTACACCAGGTGTGGAGCCTGCTTAAGATTCTCTCTCCCTCTCCTGCCCCTCCCCAGCTTGCATCTTGCATGTGCTTGCTCGCTCTCTCTTTCTCTCAAAAAAAAAAGGGGGGGGGCACATGGGTGCCTCAGTCAGCTAAGTCAACTTTGGCTCAAGTCATGATCTCATGGTTCATGAGTTTGAGCCCTGCATCAGGCTCCCTGCTGTCAGTGCAGAACCCACTTTGGATGCTCTGTCTCTCTCTCTCTCTCTGCCCCAACCCCACTTGGAAGCCTGAATGTTCTCTCTCTCCCTCTCACTCTCTCTGTCTCTCAAAAATAATTAATAAACATTAAAAAAAATTTCAGGACAATATGGGGGAGTGTGTGTGTGTGTGTGTGTGTGTGTATGTATGTTTAGGTATATATTTCCATCTTAGCCAGAAAGGGGGAAAGAACACAGAGGAATATGTAGGAGGTTTTTGTAGGCCAAGGTAATAAAGGTCCACACCACCTGTGCTCATGTTCTACTGGAGAGAGTCTATGGACTCCAGTCTATGGACTGGAGAAAGATATGTCATCTTTCTTTCCCCCAACTACAAGGAAGTCTGGAGACAAGGGCCTATGAGTATGTCTGAAGAAGGAGGGAAGGCTTTTGGTGGCCAGTCAGCTAGCAGTCTCTGTCACAGAGCCCTTTCCACTCAGCTGGTGTCTGGGCCAGCTTCTGATAAAGTGGGAAGTGGACCTGAGGCCCTGCGCACAGTGAATCTGTAGCAAAGGTGAGGATTTGTCCGCAGAGAGCAAGTAGAGTTTCCTTTCCACAAGGAGCAAGAGAGGTGAGCAGTGTCCTATTAGGCTGATTTCTATCTGTGGACAGAATGGCTGCTCTCTGGAGGGAAATTTCCTATCCCTGGGAAGCTAGTCAACTTTTCGTCCAGAACAGAGCATCAGTTGAAAAAAATGAGTTCCAAGGAGATTGTAGAGTGTTCCTTTTGTGTGACTACAGGAGTTGGTGATGGGAATTCGGTTGTACAAAAAGAACGAAACAGAGTCATGTCTGTCGTAAAGGATCCCGAGCATCTAACTCTCTGTAAGTGTAGGGTGTCCTTGAAGTAAGTTCTTGCTGACAAGATCGCAGAAGCTGGGCAGGGGAGGGCGCTAATTGCTACACCGTCAGGACAAGAACACTTGTATAGGTGCACTCCTTTATTACAGACCCACCCTCTGTAAAGGTAAAGAGCTGATGCGGAACCAACATGTGCAAATTCTCTTCCCCTCTGCCCTTGGCCCAAGGACAACTGCACAAAATGGGATTAATTGGGATTATGGGGGCTTTGGCTGCTTGGCTGCTACTCAAGGATGAATGCTTAATTTATGTCTCAGTGATCTTGACTCCTGCCTGATTAAACTGGCTCACTCAGGCCATTGTTTGCCAAGGACTTTTCTTTCAAAGGAGAAGCTACAGGTGGTGCTTTTATGTGAGACTTTGAGCTTTGATACAGCACGTGGCTTTACTGGTTTGCTGCAGTCTCACCTTTCTCTCAGAAATAACTAAAAGCACAAATAACTTCAGTGGGTTCTCCTCTCATCTTTCAGGGCTTTCTTGTGATACCCAAAATGTCAACAGGTGTGATGGTTCAAGAATACAGAGAATGGATGTGGAATTATTACTGGAAAGGAGAAAAGAGCATTTGTTTGGAAAATATCCAACATGGATGTTAAGATTCAGAGTGCCTCACCTTTACTTTGCAGCTCACTTCTGTGAATCAAAAGGTCCCCCTTAACCACCCCCCCACCCCCCCCACCCCCCGCCTAACTGTGGCCCTGAGCTGGCTGAGATGGGGCCACGCTCCTATTTCCCTGTGCTGTTTCTGTTGTAATGTTTGAGGATTGGCTTTTGTGTTAGATCAGAAACTCACTCTCAGGTTTGTTCCACGTGGGCCCAACTCTTGTTATTTGAAGGAATGGGAATGATGGGCAGTTTCTCTTCTACTGGGATTAAATGAAGACTGTCCATCAACCTGAACTGGTTTGATGGTTTTAGCCCATTTGACTAGTGAAGTTGGTTTATAAAACATAAAGCAGTTTTTTGACTGACTTGATGTTTTCTTATTGACTTGGCCCTTGTGGTCAGTCAAAAGAGCCAAATTGATTTGGGCAAATCTGCACTGCGGTGTGTTCTCCAGAGGTCACATAAACATCTTCAGAAGCAAATAAGCTCTTTGAATGCATAACTAAGTGAAGTTTTCTGTCCAGAGGGATGTGTTACAAGAAACTGTAGTCTTTTTTTTTTTTTTTTTTAATTTTTTTTTCAACGTTTTTTATTTATTTTTGGGACAGAGAGAGACAGAGCATGAACGGGGGAGGGGCAGAGAGAGAGGGAGACACAGAATCGGAAACAGGCTCCAGGCTCCGAGCCATCAGCCCAGAGCCTGACGCGGGGCTCGAACTCACGGACCATGAGATCGTGACCTGGCTGAAGTCGGACGCTTAACCGACTGCGCCACCCAGGCGCCCCAAGAAACTGTAGTCTTGACTTTGGTTTGTAGTAATAAGGATCATTTGTTAAGTAAAATAAGGATTGTGGTTTTAATATACTAACATGACAGGGACTTATACATTAGCCATGTGGCATTTAATTAATTTAATTAGTTAATTCTAGAAGCTTTTTTTAATGACTTCCTCCTTTTATTTATTTAAAAAAAATTTTAAATATTTATTCATTTTTGAGAGAGAGGGACAGAGTGCAAGCGGGAGAGAAGCAGAGAGAGAGGCAGTCGCAGAATCCGAAGCAGGCTCCAGGCCCCGAGCTGTCAGGACAGAGTCCAATGCGGGGCTGGAACCCACGAACCACAAGACCATGGCCTGAGCTGAAGTCGGATGCTTAACTGACCGACTGAGCCACCTAGGTGCCCCATAGAAACTTGTTTTTAAATATCATACATTAAGTTTCTACAGAGATTATGAGCATCCTCATTTTACATTTATGTGGTATTATTTGGGTTATACTTGGAAAATGTCAAATGTATTAATATTATTTTTCCTAGTGTCATATAACGAAAGCAGCTACAAAAATTAGTTTGTTAAGGTGAGAAGTCTACCATATTGTATCTTGGGAAATATCCAGTGATTAGTTTTAGGGTTCAAACTCTGCCTTCAACCAGGATTCCATAAGTTTAAAGAAATTTATGGAAAATGCAATTATGAGCATATTATGATGTTAATTAAAAATTACTTTAAACTTTATAACATATTATCTCCTGAAAATACTCTGATGATAAAATTTAGGATTTAATCAACTGGGGAGTGGTGATAGTAAAATTGATTAACTCAATCTGAATTCGAGAGAGAAACAGAGATCCTAGGGAAATAGATAAATGAGAGCATATGAGTTTAGAAAGAAAATCAGTCAACTCTATCAAACAACTTAAAAGTTAGAGAGAGGGTATAGATGTTGCTAGGATTCAGAATTAGCAGAAGTGAGGGATGCCATCTGTCCTGAAGTTTGATGAAGCCCTTCAGAGAAGATTCACCAAGATAAGAAAAGATTTCTCTGAGCGCCATGAAGAAAATATCTCAGGAACATTGGCTGGGAAATGTCTTCATCCCTTGCCTCCCCCAGGGGACAGTCATGGTACACCCTTCCTTGTTTCATAGATCCTTCTAAAAGCTGGGCAGTTTACAGATTTGTCTTATTTCTATGCATGGAGACACAGTCATACCTCAGGATGTTACAGCTGTCAGAGACCCACAGAATTTTCCAGTTTAACCCCATCTTTTATAGACAAGAAGACTGAAGCCCAAAACAAGGAATGAACTTGCCTCAAGTCACACAGGAAATTATTCCCATTGCCCTTATTTGATTTGCCAAGAACTCAGTCACCCTGCAGACATCCTTTGCAAATTTAGGAAGTAAAATTATTCAGCTTTCTTGCCACTACATAGATACTTAATTTAGCATAATCATTCTAAAATTACATATTACTACTTCTGACTTTAAGTAGCTTCTCTTGATGAAAGTGCTCCTCTAACACTACATTCCCTAACAGAACAAACACCCTAATTATTTGTATTGCTTAAAATTGTTCTCTAGCTATATCATGACAGCTTACCTGGTTTTACCATCTACTGGACCAGCTGCCTATGTTTGGGCAGGGACCAGGTACTTGTTTTTCTTTGCATCTCTCACCCATTAGAAACCAATATTAATAGATACACCATTGATGGTTCTAGGTACGTCCACACATAACAATTCACTACCTGCACCTCTAGCTGTTGAAAGTCAGGAAATGTAGCAGAAAGCCTTGTAAAGTACTTTTAAATAAGGTTTGATAGATACCAGAAGCCCCTTCTACAAAATTTGGTTTTGAGCTCACAATAAAGCTGTGAATTTGCCTTGTAGTGTCAGTAAAAAGAGGTGTATTCTTAGAAGATAATAAAAGGTAGTAAAATCTCTGGCCTAATTAATGACTATTCCATTCCAAGACACTTTGCATAGAAGTAAATTTTGAAGAAATTAAGATATTTTCTTAGGTGAGACATTTTTGTTTACTTTTTGTTTTCTTTTGTTTTATGAGATTATACTAGAAAATTGAATCAAATTTTAGGCTTTGTATTCTGGCCTGGCTGAATTATAGTCCATTCTAGGCTTCACATCCCAGCAAACCACCCCTAAGCAGTACATCTGACAGCAGCCCTGGCTGTCTCTTCACTTCAGCAGCTAAATATTTGCTAAATGAAATCATGAAAATACTTATTTCTGGCCCAAAGTCCTATGGCCAGAGCAGGAAGTGAGGTGCTGAGTCATGTAAAATTTTACCAAAGTCCTCAAGAACTGCATTAGGGACATGTGATGAGTCATGTACATTGTTTCCAGATGTACTAGGAACATAAGATATCAGGTGGGACGAGTTGGGGAATCTTATCTACAAATCCAACCTCATACCTATTCCAAATATTAACTTATTTGATCATTTAATTGATTATGTAATTTCAGTTTTCTCCATGTGTTACCAGTAAGTTCTCAGATTTTATTCCTCAGCTATAGTCCAGATCCATCATGGAGGCAGGGTTGCAATTAGTCAAGATGAGCCTAGGTTCTGCAGGCAAATTCATGCTGTGACCTTGGACAATGTACTTATTCTGTCTGGGCTTCAGTTTCCTCATCTAGGAGACAGCAATATTACTACCTTACAGAATTAGCATGAAGATAAAACTAACCAATATATCAAAGCATTTAAGACAATGCTTGGCATAGTAAGCCCTCAACAAATATTAGGAAAGAATAAACATCATTGTTTTGACATTTGAGAAGTGTGTGAATGGATGGATATGTTGATTCCAGTCATTGGAAGCAAGGCAGTCTAAAAAAATAAGATTTGACTTCTCTCATATTAGCACTTAGACATTAATTTTGCAAGCTGAAAAACAGAATGGACCTTGAGCATTAACCTAATATACCAAGAAGTGAAAACACTAGTCAAAATGGCAGAAACAGCATAAACCATAGATATTATCTTTGTGTAATTTTTAAGAAATTGGTTACAACAAAATTGCTTCTTTTTATTACACATATATGTAACTATGCTGATTTCATATAAACTATATCAACCTTAATGTGTTTTTAGTATTTGCAAAATATGTAACAATCTTCAACATGAACGTTACTTCTAAGTTTGTATCTTAGTAACTCAGCATGGATAAAAAGCAATTCTTTTTTTATTTTTTATTATTTTGCTTAGTACTGACAAGACACTTGGCCCTAGACTAGTAGAGAAGATTCTGGCTGGTTATGCAACTCAAAAATCTAATGAGTTGATGGAGACAGAGGTGGAGTCCTCCCATGGTGAGATTCTATGGACTTTTCCTCAGCTTTGTCCTTTATTATCTATAGTTTGTCAGAAGGCAGACTACTCATGAACAGTTCCACAATAGATAATTACATTCAGTTGTTATTTCTTCTGTGCCACCATTGTCTTGATTATATTATGCCCTGTGACGAGTGCTGTATAGAGCAAAATGAAGGATAAGGCTTCAGCACAAGAAAAGGTTACGCTATAAAGAACGAGCATTTTGAAATGGCCTTGTGGTCAGGCAAAAGCACAATGCCAGGTGTAGTTGAACAAGGAACAAAGCCACTCTAACAAGAAGCACAGGCCCATCTGGGAGGGATGCACGAGAGAGGAAAGGAAGGAGCAGAGAAAGCACACACTACAGAAATGGCTCCTTGTCAGCAGTTGGAAAGATACTATGTTGAATAATGGGTTTTAAGACTATGATGAATATTAGAAGAGGCAGTGGGAAGGCAGTTGAACTTCCAGAGAAAGAAGTCAAGTGGTGGCTCCTGCTTTTAAAATTTGAATGTCTCCTCCCCCAGCCAAAAGTTTCAGATATGCCTCCCAGCTCACCACCACCTGGAAGTTAGAAAATGCTCAGACCTTTGGACAGCAGACTTAAAGGCTGAAAGAAGTTGGATCTTTTTCTGGTATACTAGTGAATTTGGAAGAGTTGAGAGATATGTAAGGTAATAAGCGTGTTAACCAGTGCTAGTTGGTGATTTTTTTTTTAATGTTCTAAAAACAGTGACTGAGGATGCTAATCACAACAAAAAAGACATTTCATTGGGCAAAAGACTAACTGAAGGTTTAAGTGGGAGGCTGAAGAATCATTGCTAGCTGGTTGCTTTATAAAGTAAGCTGATGCTTAGGAGACAAGTAAAGAAGATTCTGGCTGGTTATGCAACTCAAAAATCTAATGAGTTGAAGTGTAGTAGTGTAATATTGAAGTGTACTATTTATTTCCAGAAGTCAGGAACTTCTTTGTTCTTATGTCTTATATTATAAGAAAGGCTTTATTTGTATAGTGGATGCAGCAGCATTAAGTGACATGAAGTTAGTCTGTAGCATTCCCTACCTGTAGGGGTCAAAGAGCCTAACATTGTAGATGAATTTCAAAGGGAGCTAGATAATTCTGTGGCAAATATTAACGTTTGTTGTCATGCATGTTAAAGACTGGTGATCAAATTTCATGCCTCAGAGAGTGAATGAATGATGCCAGGGCAAGCCATCTCCTCCCCACACCTCACCCCCATGCCTACAGGAAACACAACCAATTTGGTGGGAAGGGAAAACACTTTCTTCTTGTGATAGCTCAATGAAATCACGCAGTTCTCTGTGGCTCAGGACCTAGGTGGAAGGGCACCTGGGTGGCTCAGTTGGTTAAAAACCTGACTCTTGATCTTGACTCAGGTCATGATCTCACAGTTTTTGTGAGATTGAGCTCTGTGTCAGGCTCTGCGCTAACAGTAAGCAGTGTGCTTGGGATTCTCTCTCTCCCTTTCTCTTTGCCCTTCCCCCACTTGCGCTCTCTCTCTCTCTCTCTCTCTCTCTCTCTCTCTCTCTCTCTCTCTCTCTGTCTCTGTCTCTGTCTCTCACAAAATAAACTTTAAAACAAAACAAAAAGACCTAGATGGGGATTGGGAGGTAAAAAGAGATGAGAGTCAGATTTCTCAGCTCTGGGATAGTGGCTGCCACACTGGAAGTTTCTCTGGACTGACAAGACTGAGGTCTGCAAGGAAAGAAGACTTGGCAACTAACCTCCTGAGTCTGGGCAAGTCTTAAGCTTCAGCTGGGGAAGACAGCCCTCTGAGGAGTCAGAGCCCCCCTCTATCACCTGGAGTTCACTTTCACTCCTGTATCAACCACCTGGAGGTGGGCGGGGGAGGGCTGGCCATTCCCGTTTTCTATTTTCTTCCCCTCTTCCCCCTTCTGCCCCTTTTCTTTTTCATCTATCTCTCCTTTCTTCCTCCACAGTAGGAAGGAGCCTCTGCTTCCCTCTGCTGCTAGGTGAATGCTCCTTAGAAGATACATAGGACCCCACTGCCAAGAAGTCACTGGGGAAATCACCCCCTCCAGGCCTTAGGCAGGATACTTTAGAACCTGGGGCTGAAGGTAGAGTGTGGTGTCTGGCGGCTTCAGGACATCATTGTTCTCTTCACCCTGGCATCTTCCCTCTTGCATTCTCCTTGATCCTTGCCCTTGGCATACAGATATGCTCTAACATTTCTCAAATAAAATAGTAAGAGATCCCTCTAGTCCCCATATGTTCCTTAAGCTATTCTCTCTCTGCTCTCCTTCAGAGCCAAGCTTTTCACAGGAGGTATTCGGAGTGCTGTTTCTTCTCTTCATGCCCCATTCTTGGTTCTGTAGCTCCCTTCCTGCTTCATCTCCCACCCTCCTGTGACTTGTCAGTGTCACAAAGAACTTCTGTGTAGTCCCAGTTGGTGAGTATTGTTCAGGCTCCATCGTACCTTACCTCTCACAGTGCAACCGACCACTCCCTCCTTCCCAAGCCTCAATTTTTCTTTATTTCTGTCGCACTTCATTTTTCTAGTGTTCTCCCCAATTTCTTTATCAGTTCAGAGGTCTGGGCCCAGCTATGGGTCTCCTCTAAGCATATCATACACTCTCTTCCTGGGTGATCCCACCAGCTCACTGCTTCAATACTACCTATGTGCCAAGGACTCCCAAATATGTATTTGAGCTCCAAACTCCTATACCAAATGACTTCTTTTTCTTGGATGTCTCAGAGGCATCTCAAATGCAAAATGTCATTTCCTATCCCCATTGCCTGTCTGCTCCCCCTTCAAATCTTAGTACATCAACCCACATTCCCAGAAACATGAGAATCATCTTTCTTTGCGTCTTGCTATATATCGTATTCATCACTATGTCCCATTGATTCTACCCCTCAGTTATTTCAGTCTCATTCATGTCTCTCCATTTCACTTTCCCACTAAGTGCAAGCCTCCCTCTTCTTCACCTGGACCACTGCAATGCTTCCCAGCTGGTCTCCTCAGTTCTACATCTCCCCCTTCAGATCGAATCCATTCTTAAATGGAACCTATTCTTACTTTAAAAGTTCAGAGATCCCTTAGGACAGAAGTTCAATCATATGACGTCACCGCTTATAATGTTTCAGTTGCAACTTGCTGTGCCTATAAGAATCTGGTCCTGGCCAATCCCCCATCTCATTTTTGCCTTACTTTAGTTTCCTCTGCCAGAGCCCCTGAACCTCATTTCCATTCCAAGCTCTTTCCTGTCTCAGGACTCCACAATGCTGATCCCTCTGCCTGGAATTCTCTTTCTCTCACTTTTTACCTGGCTGATATTTACCAGTTTTTCTCAGATCTCAGTGTAATTATCACCTCTTCGTGGAGGCTTTCTTTCCTTAACCTTCTAATGTAAATTGTCCCCAGTTATGCTCTTTCTTAGTTACTTGTTCTGTTCCTTCATTTATAATTTATAATTATACATAATATACAATGTATAGTCATAAATATTTTGTGTACTTACTTGTCGACAGTCTTAGCTCCCCATAAGTTCCATGAAGCTAAGGATTATGCCTGTTCATCATTATAACCTGGATTGTAGGAGTGCCTGGGTGGCTCAGTCAGCTAAGCGTCCGACTCCATTTCAGGTCATGATCTCACTATTCATGAGTTCAAGCCCTGTGTTGGGCTCTGTGCTGACAGCTCAGAGCCTGGGAGCCTGCTTCAGATTCTGTGTCTCCTTCTCTCTCTGCCCCTCCTCCACTCATACTCTCTCTCTCTCTCAAAAATAAACATTAAAAAATTATTTAAAAAAATAACCTGGATTATAGGTGTGTGCCTGCCATCTCGAGGTCCTTAGTCTGCATCTGTTAAAGAATGCAAAGTACCCAGGTCATAACTGACTATTGAGTGCCACACAGAAGGGAAAGGGAGGTTGTCACCATCAATAAGAGCATTTAATCATCGCAGCATTTTTGGTAGTGTTATTAACTTTTCTACTGTACCCTAAAATAAATTATGCCCTTTGTAATTTTCACTCTTGGATGACAAAGTTCCTAAAAACCAATTCCTCTTAACTGTTTAACGTGCTACTGTGTTCTAGTGAGCTAGGTGGATTTGCAAAAACTTGAAAATCAGTTAGTGGAAAAGCACTCACTGAGTACCCACCACTGAGACAGATGCCCCGTGAGCACAAGGCTCACAGGGCATAACTAGCCCAGGCAGAAAGAAAAGACAAAGTCACAAAAAAACAACACATACAGGATAACAAATGTCAGCCCCAAGTCACATGATACACGCATTCTGTACAATTATCCACCGTGTAGTCCTTGCTCTTCATGTGGGCTAGAAATGACTTGTGGGCTTCATGTGCTAGAAAGTGTGCTAGAAAGAGGAAGGCGCCAGTGAGGGCTCTAATCATGTATTTGTGAGACTTTGGGCAAGTCACTTTATCACTCTGGGCCTCAGCTTTCTCATCTGTAAAATGCAGGTAATGATACCTCCCCTTTCTGCTTCCCAGAAAAGGAAATCACTTTTCATTAAGCATCTTCTCCATGTTAGGTCCTATAGTAGACATGTTACCATACAGTTCTTATTAACAGTCTTTCAACAGTCATGAAACTCTTATTTCACAAATGAGATGGGGGCTCCAAGAGGTGAGGTAATGTATACAAGCTCATAGCTACTAAGAAAGAAAACCAATATCAGAATTTAAGTGTGACAGCAAAGTTTATGCTCTTTCTACTCTTATCCAAGGTAAACGAAGACTTTATAACTGGAAGGTGCTATACCAATGTAAGGTATCATTGCTGTTTTATGAAAATGCAAGTCAGTCACAGATGAACAGTTGATTATCTTTATACTTAGTATACTGTGTCAGAAATTCTGAGCGTTATCAAGCAACATTTTACAGAAAAAGTGAAACTAGAAATGATCTTTTCACTCTTTCTCAAAGATTTTTGTCGTTGGATTTCTTTAACTAATATGTTTTTCCATAAATTCAAACAGTGGTTCTGTATGTTTTAAACGTAATTTACACACCACCTTTTTTTTAGGGAAGCAACTATGATATAAAATGAGAAATACCTATATGTGGGGCCCATTTTTGAGCAACAGTAAGCTTCTGCCACAGAAGTTAAAACTAAAATGGCTTTGTCAAAGTGATTTAACAAAATGTATTTTGTGACTTGGAATCCTTGGCATATTCATCAAGCTTTTGTGGACTATCTCAAAATTCTTAAGAGCTGACTCTAGCCAGCTTCCCTATTGTGTGCACAAATGAGTCCATTTCTGCAACACCCTGCAGGATCTTCCCTGAGCCGTGTGCTCTAGTTGGAGATGAATCCCACTGATACCATCCCAAGTGCAAGGGCTCTGAGATCTAGCTAAGGTAATAGATTTGTTCTGGTACAAAATCAGAGAGGTAACCATCTATCCCAAACCCTCACAGAGGAGGGCCAGTGGGGTAAGAGCATGGACAAAGTCACGGAGCTTATCTAGTGGCACAGCTAGTACTAGGATGAAAGACCTATGACTCGACCCAGTGCTCCCTGTTACCGAGAGTCCTGTTGTAGACATGATGGAAGCTGACTAAAATTTCTGGTTCTCTTCTTCTTTCAGGCATATGGGAAGATTGGCCTGAACCTAGGTATGGCCCTGTGACCTGCTTTGGCCAACAAAATGTGAATGGATTTTTGTCACTTGTGGTCAATAGCATTTAAGAGCCATGTTGCAACTTTTCATGTTCCCTTCCCTTGCTGTAGTGAATCGTAAAGCATTATATTGAGATGTTGACTTAGTAAGATGATACAGCCTCTGTCCTGGGGTGACTATGGGATACAGAGCCTCCCAGCTAGTGGCTTTCAGATACGCAATATGAACGAAACTTTGTTTCATAGCATAATTAACCTGTTCTGACTATTATAGATACACCATGATAGGATGCATCAAGGTTCACCATAGTGTTTGTGATCATGGCAAAGCTGCTTCTCCCATTTAAGAATAAGCCAGGACCTCCTTTCTGTTCACTGAGGATAGTAGCAGAATGGACTTAAGGTCAGAGAGATCTGGACTCCCATCACAACTATCTCAGGGCTGGTGGTGTGGCCCTGGGCATAACACTGACTCCTCCTAAGCTTCAGTTTTTTGTTTTTGTTTTTATCTGTAAAGCAGGGATGACAATTTCAGCCTTGTAGGATTGTTGTGAGCATCACTTGTCGGAAGTAGATCATAATACAGCTCAAAATTACTTGTTGGGAAAAAGAATGTTTCTTTGTTAATTCCATGTGTAGAGTCCTGCCGATGGACAAAAAACAAAACAAAAAAAAAAAAAACCCTAAAAGTCCTATCCAGCCTTTTCTCAACCCTTTGGGCTTCTTCTTCTTCTTCTTTTTTTAATGTTTATTTATTTATTTTTGAAACAGAAAAAAGGAGCAGGGGAGGGGCAGAATGATGGAGACAGAGAATCCCAAGCAGGCTCTGCACTGTCAGCACAGAGCACAATGCGGGGCTTGAAGTCATGAACCGTGAGATCATGACCTGAGCTGAAACCAAGAGTCAGACGCTTAAAACTGAGCCATCCAGGTGCCCCACCCCTTGGACTTCTTTTTCTTGTTTAATTTTTTTTTAATTTATTATTTTTGAGCGAGAGAGAGAGAGACGGCATGTGAAGGGGCATGTGCCCCTCTGTGAAGGGGCAGAGAAAGAGGGAGGTAAGAGGATCCAAAGTGAGCTCTGTGCTGACAGCAGAGGACCCAATGTGGAGCTCGAACTCACAAACAGTGACATCGTGACCTGAGCTGAAGATGGAGGCTTAACCGACTGAGCCACCCAGACGTCCCCTCTCCTTGGGCGTTTTTAAAGGATTTAAGTTATACAGAATCATGGAGCCCAAGGGCCTGAACAGTTAGGTTTCTTTAAAATTCTGGATCTCTTAATAGATTCAAGAGGTATTAGTGTAGACTTTGTCTGCTTTTTCAATTCCTACTGGACACACACAACTGTTAAAATAAAAATAAGATGATGAAAATGAGGAGGGTGGCTATGATTGAACAGAAGTAGTGCATTAAAATTTGTTTCCTGGTTAGGAAAATGGAAGTAACTGGAAGATTCTCTTTGTGAATGAGGCTCTTAAAAAGTGCTTCATTTGAAGTCTCAGAAGCAAGTTTTGGGGTAGACTTATTATTATTATTATTTTTTTTAGAACATAGTTATTGATAAACTGACCTATAAAATTGAGTTCTTTTGTAAGAATTCCTTGATTCAGAGAGGAGTCTGTATCAGACTTTTTGTTTATGGTGAACCCCTAAAATGTAGTCAATATTTATGGGAAATATTCCCATCATGTTTAGGAAAGCCTATTAACCTCATTAAAAATACAGAAATAAGTTTTCTGAGTATCTGAGTGCTCATTCAAGCCAAGCTTTAGAATGGGTATTTTCTTTCTTTCATAAAGTTCTTATCCATATAGATTCATTTCTTACTGACTATATAGCTATATAATTAAAGCTAGGAAGGGCCATTTAAACATTTAATTTAATGGCTTTGAAGTAGAATTTTTAAGGTCAAAAGAAATGTGAACACCTGGAATCTAGTTGAAGTCTTGGTGGAATACATATAAAAATAAATACAAATACCTCATTATGCTTAAAAAAAAACAGGCAAGGTTTGTGGGAGAGATCAGGATTCTGAAAATGGCATTTATAGCTTCCACTTAAATTTAAGCAGAAGAAAATGCTCCAAATTCTAATCTTTTTTTTTTTTTTTAAGATTTAATTTTTAAGTAATCTCTATACCCAACATGGGGCTCATACTGAACAATCCCAAGGTCAAGAGTCACGTGCTCTACTGACTGAGCCAGCCAGGTACCCCTCACAAATTCTAATCTTAACCAAATTCCATAGCTGGATGGATTTATTGGGAAAAATTGTTTAACTATTAAAAATGTCATATATGGTTTTCTAAGGAAAACAGCTCCCCAAATTATTGTCTGGCTCTCTCCCACCTAAACATTCCTTACCTTCTCGCCCCCTTCCTTTTTTCTAACTCTATACACTAAATAACAGGTAACATTACGGCAGTTTTCAAGAAAAAAAAAATCATTTCCAGAACCTAAAGATTCAAGATATAAATTCCTGCACTGTTAATTTAAGTGTTTGGTTTCTAGTTGTCTTTGTTTCCTGCTTCAGTAAAGATTTGACAGTAGGGCGCTTGAGTGGCTCATTTGGTTGAGCGTCCAACTTTGGCTCAGGTCATGATCTCTCAATTCACAAGTTCGAACTCTGTGTTGGGTTCTGTGCTGATAGCGCGGAGTCTGCTTGGGATTCTCCCTCTCTCTCTGCCCATCCCCTGCTTGTGCACACTCTCTCTCTCTCTCTCTCTCTCAAAAATAAATAAACATTAAACAAATTTTAATTAAAAGAAAAAAAAAGATTTGACAGAATTACAAGCCAGGATTTCAGTAGTATCTTGAGAAGTAGAGCTGAAGTCTTTTCTCATTCTGGGCCTCCCATATTAGATGCTGTATCAGTTACACAAGAGAGAAAAAAAAGTTTTAATAAATGTTTTAATGTTTATTTATTTTGGGGAAAGAGAGAGAAAATGGGGTAAGAGGGGCAGAGAGAGAGAATCCCAAGCAAGCTCCATATTGTCAGCACAGAGCCTGATGCAGGGCTCAAACCCTGAAACCATGAGATCATGCACCCAAAATTAAGATTTGGATGCTCAACTGACTGAACCACCGAGGCATCCCTAGAAGAGAGAAAAATTTTAATTCACACTAAGTACCATTTAAATGGAAAGCCAGTGGCTTTTATACATGTTAGAACACTTGAAGGTGGAGGAGGCAGAAATCTGGCTTGAAGAAATCTTGAGACTTTTTAACCCATTTTGGACCCACTTCTTGGTAGGAACTTCCTGGTATGTTCCCAGCACATCACACAGCAGCAACATGATTAAACAGAGCATCTTTACTGCTCTGTGTTGCCAGGTAGAAGAGTGCACACCAAAATTGCAGAGGTCCCAACCAGGCAAGATGTGGGGATGCCAAACTAAGGCAAAGAGGCTTGAGGACGTAGCAGAAGGTACTGTGGTGGTCCTGCTCGCAGTCAAAACATAAAACGTGGATCAGAGGCATGATTGCTTTAGAGAGCAGTTCCAAGGCTGGCTGCTATGAGACACTGGACAAATCTATAATCTGTGGTTGTGACAACATCAGGGTGTGTATTAAAATGTAATTCTTGTAAACAAGAGACAATTTTAATGCATTCAGAGGAGGACCTGAGCCAAAACATAAGCTATCCCATTATCCCACACAATATCTTGCAAATTTTAGTCAAATAAAGCTAAACTGCCTTATTTGCCATCATAGAAACAAATCCAGAACTAGCCAAAATATTATTTCCCTGCACCCCTCTAAAATATCAACAAAACCAAGTTGATTGCCTTGTTTGAATGGTTTAGAAATACTTTCAGATAGTGTCCAGTAAGTCCTTTTATGGAAGAGATTAAGTTGGACTTGGTTGATCAAGCAAAATTGCTGATCCACCTTTAGCACTCAATTAGCCAGGGGTTATAGCTCCAAGAATACACAGACATATGGATCAGACATGGGGACTTAAACCTGAATTGGGAGTCCAAAAGGATTTAAAGCTAACTGTATCTTTTCCCCAAATGTGTAAGGAAGGCCATGCAGATCGAAGGAGAAAGTCCCTAGAAGCATTAGGGTATTTGGCCAGACCCTTCTTGTGAGGTTGTGACTAAGTTTTCTGGAGAAAGAGAAAAAAAACTTGATGCTTATTTCTAAGGGAAACACCCAGAATCATGGCTGGGAGGCCAGCTCTCAGAGTGTGGTTTGGTGTCCTGACATGGATCTTCCTTAATTAAGTTGGATTTATTTGATCAAACATATTGTGATCATCCTCCTTCCCCCATGACAAAACAGTAGTGATAACTTGCATTTGTGTATGACTTGAATTATTTATTTTGGTAAGTGCTTTCTAGTAATCACCTCTCTTGATTCCCACAACAACACCTCCTATGCAGGTAGTGATAATCCAGGCCACGCATATGATTTACACAGAAAGGAAGTGCATCCTTGAGACTAAGTGTCCCAGCAAGGTTTTCAGACTTCAGAGCTGGTGCTCCTTTTCAAATCCACTTGACCATCTCAAGTATTCATCAAACAATGTCCTCATTAAACAGTTCTAACCTAGAATGTACTGTGACAGAAACATTTCTACATGCTTTAGCATTTCTCTTTATTGACTAATACTTTTGCCAACTTTTCACCATGATTTTCTTCTTTTTTTTTTTTTAACATTTATTTATTTTTGAGAGGCCGAGAGAGACAGAGCATGAGTGGGTGAGGGGCAGTGAGAGAGGGAGACACAGAATCCGAAATGGGCTTCGGGCTCCAACCTCTCAGCACAGAGCCTGACACAGGGCTCAAACCCATGAACTGCAAGATCATGACCTGAGCCGAAGTCGGACGCTCATCCAACTGAGCCACCCAGGCACCCCTTCACCATGATTTTCTACTGTATTTAAACACAAAGAGCTTATACAACCTCTTCTCTAGAATAAAGTGAGTGGAGATGTTGATGGTTTCAGCTTATGTTTGATACATATACATTGGCTGCTGGAGCATCCTTCAAACCATTGGACTGTTGAATACAGCAACCCCCTTGCCAATGAATGCCATTGGTGTTAGCAGTGGAATGTTGCTTGTGGTGGAAGATATCTGGGATTGGAAAGTAGTAGTTTGTTGACCTGTATGATGGAGAGGCCCACTTTAATATGTATGTAGAGTAATACTGCAGTGATTGGAGGGTTTTCCCCTAGGTCATGAGTTTTCTTATCTTATTCATCCATCTACCACCGGGCTTGAAAGCTGTATTTGGTGCTCTCTCCCCATTGCAATGCACATACCTCTTGGAAGAAGAGATTGAAATAGAAAGGCGTGATACACTCTCCCCCTCATGGGTCTCTCTCACCACCACCTCCCCAGCACTGCCCATGAGAGGAGGGCAAGGAGAGAAACCACGGTGGGCCCTACCTTTGGACTCATGCCTGAGTCCAACTTGGTACTTGATGGGCAAGCACCTGGTCCTCCCTGAGGCAGAAGTTTAAAAATCAGCATCATCGTTACCTTCTAGAAATGGGTTAATGCTGATCTTGGGGCCATCAGAGCTAGAGTCATTGCTCGGGGTTTCCCGTGCTTATTTCCTCACTGCCACCACTGACAGCAAGCCCCTTCCCTCTGTAGTTTGTCATCATCTTGTTACCATAAAAATCACATCTCAGTTTGGGCTGCAGGACTCAGATAATGCACAAGCACCATGTTAAATGTTATGATGTGAAACATCATTTATTTCTTCAACAATTCATTCCAGAGCTGGGGCTGTGGCTTTGCGAAATTCTTTTTCTGCCTCCTCCTCTCTGGCTCTTTTCTTCTCCCAAATCCTTTTCTCTTGCTCTCTTTCTCCTATTGACCACTTGTTAAATCTTTTTGTTTGTTTCCCCCCTTTCTCCTGGGACCCTCCGACAGGCAGGCTTGCCAGATTCATTTTCTGATCAAAGCTGTTTGATTTGGTCAATTTTGCCACATTGGAGACGTTCTCTATTACAGAGATAAATAGCTTTGGGCTAACTGTCAACGAAAACTTGTAAGCTAATAAATTATTCCAATTTCTTCCCGTGGATTTCTCTGGAGACAGCCCTAGGAAATACACTTTTTGATTAGTAAATTTCTCTGTGTGTGTGTCTGGACATTCAAATGTGTCGGCTTTGATTAGCACCATTGCTTTTCAAGTCGACGTTGGCTGAGGGGCTGTCAGTTGCAGGCAGCCCTGATGCATAATGCATCAACTGGGCCCGGAAACAGGAGCCTCTTCCAAGGCTGGAAAGGTGGGAAAATTGCCCTAACAACCCTGCTGGCTTACTCTGCACCAAAGGGAGCTCAACTTGAAAGTCTTGACAAGACTTGCTTCGACTGCAGTGGAAGCCACCCACGCCGGGTGGAGAAGGTTGAAGAGACCAGGACCACGGGCTGCCAAGAGCCAAGGCCGCTGCTCCATCTGCTCTGGCCACCACCTCCTCCTCCCACAATTTCGCCCTTGCATCCTCACCCACGCCCTCCACTCCATCATCCTGGAGTCCCTGGGCAAAGGCCAGCCCCTTCTGGGCAGGCCCAGATTTCCCTGTGCCTCCCCTTGGATTCTGGTTCACCGTTTGTCTAGTTAAGGGCCCTTGGGCTGTTATAGAAACAATATTTTGGCTATAACAAATCAATCGGTGCGTGTGAACACAAACATACAGATCATTTATCAACTGCAAAATACCCTAAATTATGACCTTTCTAAAACCTATCAGAAGGGCGAGCGAATGCATAACGTAAATTAAACTTTGAAGGGTCAGCGGTTTTTACTTTCACTATTCATCTTTCTTTCACCTTATAGGTTTAAGAACAAGAGGGCTGTGTAATTACATTTCAATGGGGTGCAGCGGTTCATTATTCCCAGCTATACCAATCTGCTGCAACATTTCCAATGCAGTCAGGTACATTCTAGCAGATATTAGTTGGTGTAAGGCCATACTTGCTCTTTGGGACTGATAACATCTTTTAATGCATAACAGTGCTATCATCTCAATTTATAAAAGGCTAAAAGGGTGAGGGTTTTTTCTCAGATCAATACAGCTGTTCATATTTTATAAAGGTGGTAAAGCCTGTCTGATAATTCTTCCCAGATATTACTTGCCCTTTGGCTCCCAGTTGCTCCCTTTCTCTGATTACCATTTCCCTATCTCCACCAACCTGTGTGGTAGTAGACAATATTTTGTTCTAGAGCCCACTGCTCTGATGGAAATGGGTAGCTTTCAGCAGAAAACACTTTTGCCGCCAGTTATCTGGCTCTGGCGGTCATGGTGCCATGCTGCTGAGTGTACAGACTTTGAAGTTTCAGCTCAGCCCTGAAAGATCTGGTGGTAGAACCATTGTGTTCTTTCCACCTGTGGAGCCAGAAGGCACCTTCAGAAACTATTGGTATACTCTGCTCTAGGACGTGCAGGCATGGTGGAGTCAACAGAGTCCGCTTACAGGGACCTCATCCTGAAGAAATCCTGTAGGGTAGAACCAACCTTAAAAATCTTCAAGCAAAAAAGTAAGCCCAGAGCAGTAGGTAAAGTTGAGTGCCATTTAAATTGAATACCCATATGTATAAATTGATAAATATTCAATTAAATATATAAGAATATATGTGTATATATACATGGGTGTCTATGTGTACTTGCCTGCATATATACGAAAATCCACAGATAAAGGGCTGGGAAAATGTCTCTCATGTGGCAGAGTGGTTATGTCTTGGGAGGAGAATGAAGTAGGATTATCACTTGTATATTGCTGGAATCTTTTACCCTCAAGATTGTATTCATATTTTACTAGGTGACAAGAAATAAAGAAGAGAAAGAAAAGGAAGGAGGGAAAGGAAAGAGGTAGTGAAATAAAGGATGGATGTGAGAGAGAGAAGGAAGGAAGGAAGGAAGGAAGGAAGGAAGGAAGGAAGGAAGGAAGGAAGGAAAGGGGGGAGAGAGGAAGAAAGGCTTCTTGACTCCTTTTTATTTTTTTTTTTAATTGTAAAATATATGTAACATAAAGTTTACTATCTTAACCATTTTTAAGTGTAGTGTTAAGTATATTCACACTGTTGTACAACCAATCTCCAGAATTTTTTTATCTTACAAAGCTGAAACTCTGTACTCATTGAACAATTCCCCATTGCTTCCTCTTCCTAGCCACTGGAAACGGCCCTTTCTTTTTCTTTCTATGAATGTGATTACTCTAGGTACCTTATGTAAGTGGAATCATACAGTATTTGTCTTTTTGTGACTGGCTTATTTCACTTAGCATAATGTCCTCATGGCTCATCCATGTTATAGTGTGTATCATAATTTCCTTCCTTTTTAAGGCTGGGTGATGTTTATGTATATACCCCATTTTGCTTATCCTTTCATCTGCTGATGGATATATGGGTCTCTTCTGTCTCTTGGCTGTCGTGCATATGGCACTGTGGACGTGGGTGTGTAAATTTCAAGACTCTGCTTTCAATTCTTTTGTATATACCCAGAAGTGGATTTGCTGGATCACATGCTAATTCTATCATTTTTTAAGGAAAGGACTCTTTCTTAAAATTAAAAAAAAACAACAAAAAAAACAACAACAACAACAACAAAAAAAAACCACCTTGGGGCACCTGGGTGGCTCAGTCAGTTAAGCATCCAACTTAGGCTCAGGTCATGATCTTACAGTTCATGGATTCGAGCCCCACGTCTGGCTCTGTGCTGACAGCTCAGAGCCTGGAGCATGCTTTGGATTATGTGTCTCCCTCTCTCTGTCTTTCTGCCTCTCCCCTGCTCATGCTCTGTCTCTCTCTGTCTCTCAAAAATTAGTACATGTTAAAAAAATAAAAATCCACCTTTACTGCTGTTACAGACTCACAAGGTTTAGGACCTAGCTACTTAGTTGCAGCTCCACACATAATGTAGCTAATGTGGTAAAGGCCAAGCCTTATCCATGCTTGATTAGGAGAGCACCCCAGGAAAGTGAGAAATTATCCAGTGGACCAGCTCTTGAAAGCTCTGCTTTCTGTTCAAATAATACTTCTGAGTGGATTTATTGTTTGGGCTCCCTGGATTCCTGCAAGGTAGGTCAGTAACAAGATGTTAGGTCACTGTGTCAGAAGCATGCCCGGAGTTAGTGGACATGCAGATCAGATTGATCCAGGGCACACACCACTAGATCACACTGCCTCTAGCCCATGTGGTATGGTGTCCATAAGTGGATGTTTTCTAAAAGAGTGATGTTTGCCAAATTTTGGCTAGGTCTCTTAACCCTGTGGAATTGTGGATAGAGGTAAGAGGGCACTATCTAGTGTTAATGTGAATTTTTATTTTCAGAAATTAGTCAGACCTGCATCTGCCTGTGGAGAACTGCCGTTTTCCAAAGTAGTGCCTGTGTTTGGTATGACCCCAAGAGGGACCTGGGCTTGCTCCTGTGTTCACTTTCATAAGAAGCTGTTTAAGAAAGATTGTAAAATATGTTGAAAGCTAGCGATGTTTGGGTACTGAAAGTCTGTTTTTCCCAGCTCCGTTAAAATCAAAGTAGCCCCACAACGTCAACAGTTGATTGGTGCCCAACTCTTTAGTAGTAGTCTCACAAAAGTGTAAAATTTCTTACTTCCCAGGTGGTGCTCTCTTCATGCTTCTAAATGCATGATCGTTGGACAACCTGCATCAGAACTGTCTGGGGCAGTTCTGGGG
>NW_026526765.1:97053675-97063675 GCF_024362965.1 Panthera pardus
CCAATGAGCCGATTTCGTGGAGTGGTAGGGAGTGATCATGGGAAAAGCATTAGTGTCACAGGACTGGGGTTCTAGTTCTGGCTCTGCCACTTACTGTGTTCTCAGAAAATTCCTTCTACCTCTCTGAGCTTGAATTTCTTGTCCTCAAACTGAGGCGTTTGATACCATAATATGTAGAGTATTCACTCCTCATTAATGTTCTGGAATCCTAAAAAAGCAGAAGGTGTGGGGTATCCCCTGCCCTCTCAAGCCCCAGAAATCCATGGACAACTTTGTACAGCGACGAAGAGCTCTCTTCTAACAAGATTTCTTAAAATAATGGACTCCTTTAACAAGACTAATGTAATGAGCAAAGTGTTCATGAATCTGAAATAATGTATTAAATTTCATATGGCCTTTTAAAATTAAGGGAGAGGGGGAGTTGAACAAAATGTACGGTGGACATTATGAACTTAAAAGGCTTGAGAAATTGCTCCATTAAGATTAGTAAATATTTGCTGAACTCCTGCTCCATTCCAGGCACAGTGCCAGGCACTAGGGGCACCAGGATGAATAAGACAGTCCCTGCCCTTTTAAAAAATCAAGGTATAGTGTAGACATACCAAAATGTAAAAAAGCATTTCAAAATGCTGTAATAAGGGCAATGACAAAGATATGCCCAGGATACCATGAGGCCTAACCCATCCTGGGGAGAGTCCTAGAAAGGTTTCTTACAGGAAGTGGTAGCTGAACTGACTTTGAAAGAAGTGCTTCAGGCCTTCTTGCTAAACCCAAAGCTCTACAAGGAGCGTTCCACTTTCAGTATAGTCTGAACCTTTGCTGTTAAGGTTGATTTTATTCGCTTTTTTTTTTTTTTTTTTTTTCAGAAAGCAGCCAAATGAGGGCTTTTGAAAGCGGAAGAGGGGAGTCAAACTCTCTTAGCTAATTCCTTTCCAGTTCTATACATTGGTATAGATTTTGGTTAGGTTAGGATCTTCAGACTCAGATTCTTAGTGTCCTGAAATATATTCCATTAATGGAAATGCTGACTTAAAATAATTGATTAGGATCATTTATGGTTCTCAGGCCTTGGTGATACTCCCCGTACTAGACTATTTCTGTCACCAAGGTGTTCAGTAAACTCCTGAGAGCTATTAGTTATAATAGGTAATAATGGAGGGAAGAAGAGAAACGCCAGTGCAACTCTAGCCAGGTTGAGAGAGCCTAAGATCTTCACTGAACTCTATTCGCTGTCTTGTCTGTACTTGATGTGCTCTCCATGATGTACCTTAAATTTATGGAGTTTCCTGTTGAAATTGGTCTTCCTTTTTAGAAACAAAACAAAAACTTGAGAAAATGCTACGGTAGGGCTACTACATACAGATATTAAACAGATACCAGTATTTTCTATGTTTTGGAAGACAGGAAAAGTATAGTGTCATTAAGGTTGTCAAAAAGAGAGGAGACCTTCTCTGTTCTAAGGGGAAATCTACAACAGAGCACTGAAGGGATATTTCATGAGCTCCTAGAAGAAGAAACTGGTCTCTAGGTCTCTGTGACAAGTCACAACAAACAAAACACACTTCTTGCAGGAGAGAAACATGGTAGGTCTAATAAATCTGGAATTAGGGAAGGTTTGTGTCTTACCGTCTCCTGTGGGCATGAGAGAAAACAATGGGTGTGATGGCAGGACCATTTGGTGGCTTGGTAACTAGTTGAATGACTATCCTGAAAGGGTGCTGATTTGGATGTATGTCATCTTAGAGTTTGGAGTATTAAGCCCTAGGGAGCTGCTCTGCATGTTTTTGGAACAAGACAGAGAGGAAAGAATGTAAAACAGAAAGAGAAAATAAAGAGGGAGGAAAGGGAGTGAGGGCTCTTTATCCACAAGGACTCTGACCATAACCCGGTCCTGTTAGTATTTATATCAGCTTGGAAGGTGGTAGAGAGCATGATCAACCAAATTGCAGATTATGCCAATCAGGATGAGAACTGGGATGCAACAGGTCCTTGCCAAGAATAAGATAATAGGCTAAACATAACAAGATGAAAGGAAACTGGAATGAATGCAAGTTTCTACCCATGGGTCCAAAAAATCAATGTGCTAGTTAAGATGAGAGAGGCATGAATTAGCTGAAGCACTTACAAAACAGATAAAAATCCCAAAAGACAAAGGGTTTGAATTGCCTGTAAACTCATTGACGATGGGGTCAAATAATCTAATGGGGTCTTAGGCTAGAACTTGATGGTTCTCCGTTACTCTGAACTGATACTCAGTCCTCATATGGAAAATTCTGCCCAGTTCTTGTCTTAGTGTTTTTTTGTTTTGTTTTTGTTTTTGTTTTTTTGGTTTGTTTTTTAATATAATTTATTGTCAAGTTGGCTATCATACAGTGTATACAGTGTGCTCTTGGTTTTGGGGGTAGATTCCCATGATTCATCGTTTACATACAATACCCAGTGCTCATCCCAACAAGTGCCCTCCTCAATGCCCATCACCCATTTTCCCCTCTCCCCCACCTCCCCCATCAACCTTCATTTTGTTCTTGGCGTTTTAAGAAGGATGTAGACAAACTGGAATGTATCCAGAGTAAAGACCAGGATTGTGTAAACCATAGCATTTTAGTAGAAAAGACAGGAAGGACCTAAGTGCTGACTTCAAATTCTTGAAAGAGAATTAGTTTGGGAGAGAGACAACTCTGAGACCAGTATAAGGAAGGACTTTCTAACAAAACTGTTGAAAGTTAAAGTGGGCCATTTTGGAGCAAGCGATATGTCCATTGATTGGAAGTGTTTTTGTTTTTTGTTTTTTGTTTTGTTTTTTTTTGCGGGGGAGCACGCGCACATGCAAGGGGGGGAGAGAGAGAGAGAGTGCACAAGCACAGGGGAGGAGAGAGAGAGAGGGAGAGAATCCCAAGCAGGCTCCGCAATGTCAGTGCAGAGCCTGATGCAGGGCTCTAACTCATGAACTGTGAGATCACGACCTGAGCTGAAATCGAGCTGAAATCACGTGCGTGCACGCGTGCACACACACACACACACACACACACACACACACACAAACATGTTTTCTTGTACATTCTTGGAGCAAGTACTATGTGCTAGGCACTGGGGATGCCAAGGCATAGTACTTTCTATGAATGAGAAGATAGAAACCACAGTCCAACACATGTTGGACTAGATATGTGAAAAATAAGTATAATAGAAGAGAGAAAGGGAGTTACTAACTCTGCTGCTCAGCAAAAATGGATTCCAAGCCAGGCAAAGCAGAGGAAAGAGTGGGGCTGTGGCATCCAGCTGGGGAAGTTCTTGGCTGTGTTGGAGTGGGGAATAGTCTACTGGGAGATGAGATTGCAGAGGTAGGCTGGGACTGGGTTGTGAAGGACTTTGGTATTATGATAAGGAGCTTGCTCTTTAGGAGGAAAAATGGAGGAAACAGGGAGAGACTACTAAAAACAGGCACTTTCAGACAATGATTCTGCTGACAGAGAAAATGGTCTGGACTCCAGAAAATGGTGACAAGGAGACTCATTGGTTTTCTACATCTCTGAGAGCCTGAGTTCATGGAAGACTTGGTCAAGAAGACTTGGTCTGGGATTGACTAGGAATATTTTCCAAGAAAAGGAACAAGACACAGCTGTTAAACACAGCCTGTCAGCAAGGCTGCTTAAACTGAATATTATTTTGAACTGAAAATTAGAAATTGAGAGAAGATTTTTCAGCCTCTGAACCTCTCAAAGAAACTAATACCTGAGAAAAAGAAAAGCTACCACTGACATCAGGAACTGGCCTGGTACCCACAGCTAGGCCTTGGTATTCTTCTGTTGAACATAAACAATTTCACAGAGTACCAACACCAGAAAAGGCCACTCTGTGACCATGGTGGTCACAGACAAAACAAGACAAAACAAGACCTCCTCATATTCATCTCTGAGTGAAAACAAAAGCAAGAACATTGTTCAAATCACGAAAATAACCAACCATGCCCCTATCCAGCTAGTAGAAGTGACTGCTACTGCTTTGTCCCTAACAGTGACAGCCCAGCTCCATTCTTCTCATCTTGTAAGTAAGATGTATTAAGATACCCAGTCAAATGCAAATCCAGGTCCCATTTCCTTGAACCCTTCTTCAAATCACTTAACACAAGTCCAAATCCCATAACGAATGATTTCTAAATCCTCTTCCTGAAAATAGATGCCTCATGGTTCAACATGGGGCATGTTCTCTCTCATTGCAGTGTATCAACAAACCCATTTTTTCCTGATGATCTTTGATTAGAGGACACTGATACACCATTACTTTATAGCTTATCCCTAGCTTTAGGGGTTCAAACTGTCCCTGAAGTTTTCAGGTAGACTGTATACAAACTAGGAATGATGGGCTAGTCCATGTACTGTTTCAAGCACAAGACTTGGGTTATCCACTTTGTCCACCTAATACATTCTAAGAACCAGCTCAAAACTCAGCAGCTTCTGTGAAGATTCCTGGTATCTCTCCTATGAAATAATCCATGCTCTGAGGCCTGCCATACCTGGTACTGACCTCTTTTGGCAAATTATACAAATTATATATATTTAAACAAACTGAATCGTATTGTAAATATTTTTAAGCACTCCTAGTAGGTTATAAACTCATTGAGAGCAAGAACTCTGTGTTATTAATCTTTGCGACCTCGGCGTCTAACAGGTAGTAGAGAGTATTCAATGAAAGTTCATTAAATGAATAAATGAAAAAATGAATGAATGAAATGTTAGACTTGGAAGTGACTTACTCAGTTACCTAGTCCAGGGTCTCAAACTCAAATGCTTAGTGGGGCTCAGCAGGTGATGGACAGGGAGTACTGCCCTATCAGTGCCCTATCAGCCCAATATGTGATTTCTGAATTTGTTCAACCCCTAAGTTTATATGTGAGGACATTGTGGCCCAGAGAGATTAGGGTTATGCCTGAGGTCTCCCAGCCATCAATGGCAGAACAGATTCAAACCCAGGTCTTAAGAATCACAATCAAAATTAGTATCTCCTGATCATGTTCTGGCAGTAAGGGATTCCTACTGTACACTCCTATTCAAGCTAAAGTGCAGATGTTCAGGGTGAGGGAAAAGATAAGTAAAAATCATAGAAATGGGATCTGAACTTTGCTGATGGTTCCATATGCCAGGTTATATTTCTAAGCAATATTTCTAGTATTTGCTTTCCTTTCTCAATGCTGTGTCTGTTTCCCTCTCACTAGTAAATTTAATTACATATATTTTAAAACTTAAGTATTATTTCTATCAATGTGGTAGATGTAACTGTATAAAATGTCAAATTGTACCACTAGCCTTGTAATGACAACTGTGTGTCCCCAGCCCCATAGCTCACCTCCTAGGTCTTACTCCCCAGGGGTAACTACCCCCAGGGGTAATTCTTTTAGCTCTTCATATGACTTGCTGAAAAGTCTTTTCATTAAGTTTTTTATTTTAATTCCAGTATGGTTAACATGCAGTGCTATATGAGTTTCAGGTATAAAATACAGTGTTTCATCAATTCTATCCATTACTCAGTGCTCATCATGATAAGTGTACTCTTTAATCCCCATCATCTATTTCACCCGTGCCTCCAACCACCTCCCCTCTGGTAACCACCAGCTTGTTCTCTATAGTTAAGACTCTGTTTCTTGGTTTGTCCCTCCCTCTGTCTCTTTTTTTCCATTGCTTGTTTTGTTTCTTAAATTCCACATATGAATGAAATGATGTATTTGTCTTTCTCTGGCTGAATTATTTTGCTTAGCTTTATATTCTCTAGTTGCATCCATGTTGTTACAAATGACAAGATTTCATTCTTTTTTTATGGCTGAATAGTATGGCTAAATATATATCACATCTTTCATGCATCAGTTGATGGACACACGGTCTGCTTCCATAATTTGGCTATTATAAATAATACTCTAGTAATCACAGGGATGCATGTATCCCTTCAAATTCGTGTTTTTGTATCTGTGGGGTAAATACCCAGTAGTGTGATTACTGGATCATATAGTAGTTCTATTTTCAACTTTTTCAGGAACCTCCATACTGTTTTCCTACAATGACTGCACCAGTTTGCATTCTCACCAGCAATGCACAGGGGTTCCTATTTCTCCACATTCTTGCCAACATTTGTTGTTTGTTTGTTTGTTTGTTTTTTTCAATTTTAGCTATTCTGACAGGTATGAGGTGATACCTCATTGTGATTTTGGTTTGCATTTCCCTGGTGGTGAGTGATATTGAGCATCTTTTCATGTGTTTGTTGGCCATCTGGATGCCTCTGAAAGTCTCTTTAAATTCATGATTCTCCAGTTTCATTCTGGAAATGTTTGCCCTTCTGCTCTAGAAAATTTTCTTATACCATTTCTTCAATAATTTTCTTCTTTTAATTTTCTCTGTTATCTTCTAGAATTCCTATTAGTTGGTTGATGTAATTTTCTTTTCTTTCTTGTCTTCTATCCTTTTTTTTTCTGTTTTCTTAGAGATTTCCTCAGCCTTATCTTACAACCCTTGTTGTTGTCTCTTTTACTTCTGCTCTTATACTTTTAAGTTCCCAGAACTTTTTCTCATTCTCTGAATTCTCTTTAATGTTCTCCTGTTCTTGTTTCATGGCTTCAGCATTGTCTTATGTCTCCTAATAATTGTAGTTTGTTTATTTCTTTGTGTGTTTGAAATTGCTTATGCTGTAGTCTGTTTTCTGAGTTCCCTTTTACTCTGTGTGTTTGTTTCAATCTCTGCTTGTTGCATTAGTACCTTTCCTCAAATGTCTAATGGACTTTGGCTGTCTAATCACATATAAAATGAGGAACTAAAATACACAAATACATGAATCACTCACTCAACCAGTTAATCAGCACGGCACTAAAACTGTGATGAATAAGTGTTGTGTACATGGTGGGGCTTTTTGAGTGGTAGACTTTGCTATACAGCAATCAGGTGGAGACCCACCTGTTGTTCTTAGGAGATTTTTAGTGGTCAATGTCTGCAGACAATTTTATGAGAGAAGAATCCTCCCGATTCTCTCCTGAAAGGTAAAAATGATGGCTTCCACTGTTCTGAGACTCAACAGAAGAATAGGGGAGGAGTGTTTGGAGAACTCCCCATTTGGTAGGCAGACTTCCACTTCATTTCCTGGTTGCTCACATTCTGCCTCATCCCTATTCCTAGTGTACCCCAGATCCTTTCTGGTTTCAGCATCTCCAAACAAAAATTTTCTAATCTACTTCTAGGGAGGTGGGGTTGGAAGGGTTCATTTACCTTTAAAACACTTGCCCATGTCTCCTGTTGGCAGTCCTTCCCACAAAGCTACCTTCAGAGGTGTGCTGGCACTTCATGTGCCTCTTCGGGCTTCCTGGTGAGAGCTGCTTGCCTCTGTTGGTTCTCCCCACTGCAGGCTCAAGTCTCAGTTTTGAGAATCCACAAAGTCAGTTACTCCTTGTACTCCTGCATTCTAGCTTCCAAAATTTTGTTTGCCTTTCTTCTCGGCCTATCACCTCCTTTCTGACTCTCTGCTTTTTTGGATGGTGCCTTCTTTATTCCTTTACCATCATTTTAGAGGGTCTTCAGTGGAAAGCACAGAGACCAATGCATATGTCTGATCTACCATGTGTTACTGAAAGTTTCCCTAGGAAATGTAGACTTGATTTTTCATGCCTCTTAGTCTGAGATACATCTTGCATAGGCAGGAACATGGATGATGGTCAACCTGGCTCATTTCCTGTTCTTAACAAGCAGTCTTACTGAAGTGTCTACAGACACAAACAGGTTCTTTGGCTCCTCTTGTTTAACATCATTCATATAGAGATCTACCTGTGTTGGGACTACTTCCATTCTGAACAAGTGATATTGTAATACTTATCGTATTTCCCGATTTTATGAAAAGACTCATGTGTCAACAGTTTGACTATTTTAAACCTATTCTAATACATTTTTAGTTCTGTGCTTTATTCATAGCTGAGTTGCGCTTTACTAATCTGTGCAATTATATTTATGTGACCATAATGTTACTTTATGTTGAGTTATAAAGGAGTCCTGTAACATCCTTTATGAAACAAGTGTCTGTTATTATCAACAGTAATGGGTGTGTGGTATATGCCACCAGATTTGGCCCATGATGAAGAAGTCCTGTTACTGACAACTGTGGCATTGGGGATGGTGGTACGTTGGTGAGGATGTGGGAGCAGTGACAGTGATCAAGTTGACAGTATGAAGACAGCAGTAATTGAGAGGTTTTTAGAAAAAATAATTAAACTCCTTTTATTTACTTATTGTTCCTTGGCTCCTTATTATATGATCTACAACATCTGTGATAACTACCACGAATAAAGGTATGTCCACAATTCTGGGTGCCCACTTGTGGCCCTGTCCACACCTGTAAGGTTCTTACAGAGTCAGATGATAGGAAGATCAGATCCTCTACATGATGTGACTGAGAGGGGCCACAGCTATTTTTCGTGGTCGTCCGTCCACTCTACAGAAGGACCAGGTTTGACTCATGTTGACTGAAAGCGGCTCTTATACAACTACAACCATGCCTGCCTACCAATTAATTAATGTCTCTGTTCTAAGGCATAGTACTAGGAGTTCTGAGGGACACAAAAGGAGAGATTGTCTTTTATTCTCCAGGAATTTTCCAGCAATACTAAGCAGGATAAGGTGAGCTTCTAATGGGCATGATGCCTTCACAAGAGGAAGAATATAGGATGAGAAGGTTGACTGGACTAGGACATTCTCGTTGCACTTTGGCTCTGTCTCAGTCCTAGAATTTATTCCATGGTGTAGTTATTTGTCTACTACATGGTTGTCTTTTCCATTGAGGGCATGCCTGTTCTCTTCATCTTTGTCTCCCCAGCAGTTTACATAGTGCTCGGCACATTCAGTAAATGTTTACTGAATGAAAGAATGAGTGGATGGACGAGTGAATTCATGGAAGACTGGGAACTAGGCTGGGTCTCTGATAATATGTAGGAAATAGGTAGAAGAAGTCAGGAGCTGGTACTAGAAAATGTAGTTGAAGTATACAACAAGAGTTCTAAAACAAATCTCGCTGGAATATAGGGTGCCGTGAATGAGCAGTGGGAGTTAAGTTTGGACATGGAGGCTGGAGCCAGACTGTGTGGAAAGACTTAAAAACAGTTTACAAGAGTTTGGACTTTATCCTTTAGGGAAAGGTAACCTATTGGTATATTTAGTGTAGGAGAGGTATTTGATGAGAATAGGGCATTAGGAAGATTAACTTGTTAGGTTCAAGCAGAATGAACTGGTTGGGGAAGAGACTAGAGCCAGAAAGGATACTTAACGAGGTTACTGCAGTGGTCCGAGTGACATATGCTGATGGCCTAGATAGAGTGGAAGAAATAGATGCAACAAAGGAAAGTATACAAGAATAATCTATTAAAATAAAAATTCTAAAAAACATCCTGCCAACAAACCAGGTTAGGAATTTTTATTATTTCATCCTTTTCAGCAGCTTTTTAAAATTTTAATTTAATTTAATTTAATTTCTAAATATGATTTATTGTCAAGTTAGCTAACATACAGTGTATACAGTGTGCTCTTGGTTTTGGGAGTAGATACCCATGATTCAGCAGCTTTTATAGTATGAATACTTTTCCTGAGCACACAATTGATTGAAAATTAGAGGGATTGTGATGGGGAGCTGGTAAATGAATGCTTTGACCCAACATGCTCAGGGTAAGGGACCAAGAGCTGGGTTCCCATCGCAAGATTGCTGTAGCTCTGCTCCCTTCAGCCTCTCCTCTACCTGAGAGCAAGCCTAGAAACTGCAGGCAACTAAGAGCTACACTTGATCATGGGGTTAGGGATTGGATATGGGAGGGCAACCATTTCCTGCAGCCTTATAAACCACTGGAATCCTCTTCTTTAGAGATTTAATCAGATTCATTACTTGGAAAACAATTAGCTTTCAAGCCCTAAATCTTAACACATTGGTCCTGAACTACATAGAATGATGACAAGAAGTATTTAATGGGTTGGGTGAAAGAAAGTGGAAGGAA
>NW_026526765.1:97068675-97176175 GCF_024362965.1 Panthera pardus
TGTGTGGCCCTGGTCACAAACTGTCGTTTTTCTTTTCTTGTCTTTGTATCTTTCTCTCTTTTTTTTTTTTTTTTTAAAGAACAATGCATATGTGGCTAATTACACACTCCTAACAAAAGCAGTAATTACTGCCTGTAATTATCATGGTCCTTATTTAGAAAAAATGTGAGAAAATGTCGAGTATTAAAACATGAAAGCAGCTATTAATCAAACCTTTACACCTTCTTTAACTCAGGCGTAATGGTGGGTATTATCATAAATCTACTCTGATAGTAACACAAGAATAATGAGTTCAGTAATGATAGCGATGATGATCATAATGATTTTAACCAACAAAGAATGGTGTAGATTTATTGCTAATAATGTGGTACAGGAACCTCTTTTATTAAAATTACCAATGTGTGTTCTCGCTGGGGTAACCTGCATGTGAGTGTGTGTATGTGTGTCTGTGTGTGTGTGTGTGTGTGTGTTGCCACCTTCCCTTGTGACTAAAGATCAAAGCTGTTTGCTTACTGGGCATGACTTCCCTCTGGAAAGCCTTTATCTGAGTCCCTATCCAGCCTCAGGGTTCTCCCTTCTTCCTTAGAAGAATCTAGAACATCTAGAGACAGGTTAACTAGTGGTACCCATCCCAAAGAAAAAGTCAGGATTGTTTGAGGTATACGTGGAAGGTCCAGGGCCTGGAAAGAAAATAGATTTTCTGGGGCAGGCCTTTGCCTTCATCCTGCCCAGGACCCTCTCCAGAGAAGATCCTGGTTGGGGAGTGGAGGCTGGCCCTCCAAGTCACAGTCTCAGCAGAGGGGCTTGGCTGATTTGGCACTTTGGTTGACACAGTGGAAAGGAGAGGAACGTGTGGATTCTGCTCCTGGACACTTTAGGAGCTTTAAAACTTGCCTCCCCTTTCAAAGTGCAGCAAAGCCCTAGGTGTAGCCTAGGGCCTGGACTGCTGTGGTCAAGGAGGTTTTGATGGAAAGGAGAGCTTAGAGACCCTTAGCCTCTCAGAAGGGCCAATGCCTTACAGACTAACCAGGTGGAAAATACAGTATAAGAGGGAAGGTTCAGATCACCAGACTGTGCCTTTGTTTTTTAATGAAATTAACTTGGTATCTGTCCTTTGCAAATATTCCAGAAATTCTCAATGGACAACCATGTTTGAATGTAAATATAGTTTTGAACCTGTGAGTAAAAAAAAAGGGTGGGGGGAGAGATCACCTTTTGGACATATTCCTCCACCTTAGTGAGGCGGAAACTTTAGGAGTTCAAACTCCAAAACCTAATTTTGTCCCTCAGTTTTCAGTTCTAAGCTACTTCTACCAAGTAAACCATAAACGTTATGGAGGTTTATAAAGAGGGAGCTCTGAAAGCTTTAACTCACCAGAGACCAGTCAGAAAATTAACTAACCCTTCCTGAAGTTACTGCCCAGGAAAAAAGTAAATGCATCTATGCTCAAAACCTGTAGACATACTTAGTGACTTTCATATTTTAGTCTGATTATATTTTCCTAATGCCAACCTTTCCAATTAACTGTAAATTCTGACAGTTATGGAGTATGGAATGCAGTGGTGACATAATTAGAACTTATATATAATAAATAATACATCTGTAGAATTTTAACCTCCACTCTCAGTTATGAGATCAGTGTGTGGGCCAATTAACTACAGGAGCTTTTTTTTAACTAAGAAACTATAAACACACTGGTTTTAAATGTCCTAATTAGTAACTTGCTCATTAATTAACTTTCTGATTAATTGTGTAGCAATCTAATTTGTAGATGAGCCACTTAAAGAGTGATACCTTGTAATTCTTTCTTCTGTCTTTAAAATTCTCCCGTAAAATGTGATTTTGTATCCAGGTGGCGTCTCAGTTGTGGAAATTCTCTGCTTAAAAGATGCTGTACCTTTGGACTAAAACTAAATTTCACTTAATCCTTCCCTATCTGGACTGGACAGGTTGGCTTGAGGCAGAAGGTGGGGGTGTGGGCTGGGGCAGAATATACTGCAAATAATAGAGGAAGTGAATAAAGGCCAAAATTACCCTATGTACTTGAGCCTGAAAATAGTTCCCCCTTTCTTATAAAGAAGAGAAAAAGCATTTATGCATGACTTTCACTGCAACCAATTCTCAAATCCCAAAACCATTTTAGAGAGAAAGAAATTTTTTAAAGTAAACTTATTATGGCCTCCACACCCCTATCATGGACTAGCCCAGGGGATAATTTAATGCAGTGGACAAAGGGCTAATGGCCGATTTCAATAAAGGCCGCCTCGCACTGGAACATCCTGGGGCTGTTCTATTAGCATCAGAAAGGGCTTGGGGTCCTGCTTCCACCACAGCTATTGTTGCCCGGGTGTGTCGCCAGTCCCATCCTGCAGAAAGCCTTTAGCCCTGATGGCAGATGATTCTCTAAGTGAATAGAGATGAAGGCAGGGATATTAAGTGACTCTATAAAACATCCCGGACACAATTGTGTGATTGATGGAGGACAAAGTGGGAACAGCAGGACACAGGATCCTGGGAGAAGCAGCCTTGTCAATGCGAGAAACCCATCTCTGGAAACAGCTTCTCCTGGAGGAGTTTGCAGTCTATTTGTATGAGTAATCAGCTGGGCCCCCTCTCTGTCAGCCCTGTTTACTCACTGATTTTCTCAACAAGACAACCATTGACACTGGATGGATGGGGCTAATCTGGCGCAGAACTGGCGGCTTCGCAGAGGCTACAGGTCGAAAATAGAGCGCGGTGCCAGCTTCACCTCGCCTAATCTAGCGGCTAATATTTATTAGAGCCAATTTATACCGCTGCTCTCTCAAAGAGCAAGGAAGGTCCGGGTGCAATTAATAACATGGGCAATAACCACAGACAAACAAATAAATAAGGGTTTGTGAACTGTTTGGTTGGTTTTAAGAGAGGATAGGAAGGCAAAGGGTTGGGTTTGCCACCTGAAGCTGGAAGGAGAGGAAGTAAAGGCAGCCGTGAAACCCCTAAATAGAGGGGCTTTCTTCTTTGGCCCCTCATCCAATCTCAGAGCAACATCCCGGCTGCAAAATGGCTTTGGAACCTGCACAAATGCATGTAATTCCACTTGCATCCAACAGAATCTGTACAAAGACACCTGCCCTCGCAGGCAGAGGTGCGTGCGCACACTCCTATTGTAAATATCCAGTTAATGCGCATCCCCACCCAGGGCGGAGGGAAACACGAGATCGCATGCCTCGCATTTCACTCAGCAACCAAGTCCTGCAGTCACCGAGAAGAAGGCTGGTGGCTGCTTGGGAGCTAGGAGCTGGGAGGTGGGAGAGAGGAGAGTTTGCAGATGGGATACTAGATAGGGGGACTCTGGGCTCTCGACCCCCTCCTTCTAAAATCCGTGTCCAGTACCTAGGAGGCCTGTTGTTGGAGATGCTACCAGTTGCTGAGTTTCCTGCGTTTTGGATATTTAACATGATTTTGCTGGGCCAAACTGGAAAGAAACAGAAAGACAAAGTGTGTGTGAGCTCCAGGGCGTGGGTCTGGAGCCCGGGTTGGTATTAATTCGCGGATAGGCGCACAGTGCAAAGGGCTGGTAGAAAGCCGCATTGTTCTTAACTGGGCGTTGTAGCAGCGGGGGCTGCTGCACAGGCGTTGACCTCGCCGCCGCTGGGGCCTGCAGACCGAAGGCAGCGAGGAGGGGAGCCCTTTGCCCTCGTGCCCTGGTCTCCCCACTCGCCCTCCCCGACCCCCTCCGGGCCAGCGGGCGCCCGCGCCTTGCTAATTGCTCGGCTCCCTTCATGCACACACCTCCACTAATTTTACATTTCTCATTCTGCGGGTAGCTGGAAAGCGGCTCAGGGAATACGGTTCCTTCTCTTAGCTACCGCATGAATACAGTGAGTGGTGGCCGTCCAGGCCTCCCTGGTCGGGGGGTTTGGTAAATTAGCAGCTTGGCTGTATAATCAGGCATTCGCCATTGAGGCCACAGTGCTGTATCCGTTAACCAGGTGAGATTTCATCATCTAATGGGTTGGGAGGTGTGACCGAGCTGCTAAGTTAGCAATTAAACTTCACAAATATCATTCGATTGCATTTTTTTTTTTTTTACAAGCCAGAGTTAGGTTACCCCAGGCATTAAAGAAAAGCAAAAAACAAAAACTCTTTCCAAAATGTACACACTAAGGGAAATGCTTTCTTTTGTGAAAGGTGAAATAACATGGCTTGGTATCTAAACTATATTTTAATTCTCTTATCCTAAAATACAGTCCTTGTAGTTATGGTTCTAGGTAGAGGAAGGGACCAGCCAGCCAGGCAGGGAAGGTCTATGTATAAAATATATCTTATTAGATGATATCTAATCTAGGACAGGAAAATCTGGGAAATAATAGAGATTTGTCCCTTTGGGCCTATTGTTTAGATTTATTATTGTATTAAGAGTTGGAATCAAAGAGAAAAGGGCAAACAGGTAAAAGGTTATTTCAAGCCTGTAACAGAGCTGGCAAGAGCCAGCCTTCTGGGCCTGTGGGACCTGAATTCTTGCACCTCCACCTTGATCTTTAAGATGTAGCCATATTAGTTGGGGCTGGTTACTGAAATTCTAGTATCCTAGCTTCTTCTGGAAACACTATGGTCTTCCTTGATGGTGAGAATTCCCTATGTCTTTAAGGTGTGCGAGGTAAATACATGGTGTTTTATAAAATAGAGAAAGAGTATGAGACATAGTAGATTTTTCTGAGTGTTAAATGCCTAAGTGGAAACATAACAGAAAATATTATTAGCTTTATCTGTGGACACCGGGGACACAGGTTAAAGTATTTTTCATTTAATTTGATAGTGAATAAAGCACTTAAAGCACTTGATGATTTATTGATCAAATAGAAACCAGGCGCCAGACAACATCTCCTTTTTAAATCCCTATTCACACGATTAAAAGGCAAGTGAACTTTTTTTTTTTTTTTTACAGTTTTGCTCAGTAAGCTTTATGTTATATAAAGAATAAAAAGAGAACGGTTCTTCCGACCTATAAATCTCTCCTTTGGCTAATATGAATGACTACGGGGCACGTGAACCTCCATTGAACTGTAAACACTGTTTTAATGGACAGTAATGGCCCTATGATTTTTAGCTATTGTTCCAAAATGACTACCATGTTTATTGCCATCATTAAAAATGAATTAAAGAGTTATGAAACTCCTCAATAATGAGAACTCCAGCCGTTTATAAGCGGTGGTTCTCTTCTCCCCGGCGCACTCGAAGGTTCTGCCGCTCTGGGTGTCACAGGCTTCGGGACACCCACCGGGGCAGCGGTTTGGGGGAGTGGGGGGAGGGGCAGAACATTTTTCTCGCAGAGTCTGATGAGGGCCTAGAGGACCGGGAGAAAGAGAGGATGGAGGAGGCGACGCGGTAGAGCAGGGACGTCCGGAAAGCTTGCCAGCTCCGAGGCTCCCCTCAGGGAGGCGCGCGCGCAGGTGGAGGCGGGAGTTAGGGGTCGGGGGCTAGCAGGGTGTGTCTCCCTGGCCGCGTGGGGGCTGCAGCCCCGAGCCCAGGACTACTGGTGGGAGGCGTCAGGTGGACAGAGTGGGTTGGGGAGAGCAAGAGGAGTCCACGGGGCTGCAGCTGGGCCCCCCCAAAGCCCCGGGACAGGGGAGGTGCTGGCGCGGCAGGGCCACCGCTCCTATCCTCCCCGCGCTCCGCGGTCGCGAAGGGGGCGTCCACCGGCCTCCCCACCCAGCTCCGGAGCCGCTGGGGGCTTCGCAGGAAAATGGCTCAGCAAAGTTGCGCGCAGCCAGTGCACTGTTCTCCGAGGGGTCCCTGGCTGGAGCCTGCACGTTTCTCTTTGCATTAGCAAAGCCCAAAGTCATCCAGTTTGCGCTAATCACCACAATTAGTCCTGAATTATCACCGGACTCTGACAGACGTTCCTTGTAACTCTCTTTTATTTCCAACAGCCCTAATCAGCCGCTCTCATTACAAACGCTGATTAAACTGCAAATTATCCAGCAGCGGCCCTGTTCCCGTCTACCAGCAGCTCGTTCAATATCAATTAAGGCCGAGCGGCAAAGCCTGCAGCCTCCGAGAGCTTCCAACTGCCTGATAGTGGCACTTATTAGTTTGGAAAACTAGGAAAATACTAATAATCAACAACCAAGGGGAAAGAGGAGGCAACCAAACAAAAGGAAGGCAGGAACGCAGCCGAAAAAAAGGAGCGAGCGCGCAGCCTGCCCGCGCCCCCCATTCCGCTGGCCCCAGGTGCGATCCCAGCCCCGAACCCGGGGGGATGGTAGGGGACCGGGAGGTGTCCAGTTCCCAGAACCGGTGAGGTGCGGGACTGCCAAATGTATTCGCTAAGATATTGTCTTAAGCTCGCTAAAGACATTTTTGCAAGTAATGCATTGTATTTGGGCATTTAAAACCAAACTAACTTCCAGAACTGCCTTTATCGAGTCGTTCTGAAATCCGTTTCCAATAAGCTGTTTCGTTTGATGTTTAAAAAACATTGACCTCGTCCCGTAAATAAAATGGGAGCTGATGACAGTTGATTTTATTTACCTATTGTGTCAAATTAGATTTCCACGGCAGAGCGCTGCTCGCAGAGGCTGCAAAAGATGCAGTCCTGCCGCCCCACCTCCACCCCATCTTGAAGCTGAGGTGTGAAAACAAAAGCTGCCTTTCCTCTTCTCCCTGTCCCCTGCATTTCCTATGATGAGGAGCTGTTGGCCGGGGAAACTGGCCCTACCCCTCCAAGGAAACTTGGCTCTCCCGCGAGATTCAACTGGGCTGAAGGAAGCTGTTGAAGAAAGGCCCCGGTGGGTTTTAAGGTGGACGGGACCCCTCAGCGCCAGCCTCTAATCCTTCTGGCCACCCTTTTGCCCTAGTCAGGAGCAAGCTCCGTGGTAGCTGTTCTTTCCCGTTTGATGGAATTGTCCCCCATATCCAAAAATTTAAAAATGAGAGGGACCATAACTCACTAAAGCTGGAGAAAGGGGTTAATAGACTGCGAATTTCTGTCTAGGATTGGGTAAGCCATGTGTTTAAGGATTTATGCATCATTAATAATGTGTGTGTATTTATTTTACCAAAACCTGTTCACCCATGGGCCTGAATCCTTTTGAGAACTCAGGTAAGGAGTAAATGATCAGAGGCAGCTTAACATGGCTAAGCCCATCAGATTTTTCAAAAGAAGTCTGAAGTTTAAGTTTTTTATCCCCTTTCCTAAACTTTGGAGCAAGCTAATTTTAATTACATTTTCTTAGACTTAAAATCCAGGAAGAGTTTTCATGCTCCTGAAGATCTGGTTTGCTTCCTTCTTTCTGCAGTGGAAAAACTACATACTAATTTGTTTTTCCTTTTGCTTTGACTGCCAGGAAGCTCAGAGCTAAATCTCATGCTTAGCATGATGCCTACCTTTGTGATAGAATTACTTCCTCTCATTCCTTAACTATGTTTTCCTGCTTTTTGTTGGAAATAAGCAGGAATCAGATGTCTTCAGAGAATTTACTTCTCTATATTTCTGTATACCATCAACCCTACTTTAAGAAGTACAGCGCTTTTGGAATTGAAAATACTTTGGGCTCCTAGCGGGGAAAAAAAAAGAATCTTTATAAAATATACCACTTTACCTCATTGTGGTTCTGGCAATTCCCACTTACTGCGGCCTTCCCATTTATGAGAGAAAATTCCTTTGATTTAAAGAATGTTTCTTTCTCATCAATGTTGGTGATGCCTTCACTTTGTATGTTCACAATCACTCCTCTAGGCTGGGATTTCTTCATCTTAGGCCCAAATTTCTGAAGCATGATCCTAAGTAAGTCAGTAGTGATGCATCAGTTGACCCCAAACAGCTGTCAGTACAATATTCCTGAAACCACTCTGCTCTCTGCTCTCCTACTCTGGCTTAAATAGTATTTAAATAGCATCTTCTTCTCTGCATCGTTTCACATATTTTGTTTACATCTCTTGAAACTTTAGAATTTCTGTTACATTAATTTGTGTGTGCTATTATATGCTTTTCAGCGATCTCAAGCTTTTCCTACATAAAAATATATCATTAAGGACTTGCTATGTGCAGGGGCTTGCTAAACTCTTTACCCGTGTTATTTTATTTGATCCCTAAACCATCCTATTATATAGGGCCATTATTATTACCCCTATTCATCTATAAACCATACAAAGTAAAGCTCAGAAGATCCACAATTAGTGGCCATGTGAGCCAAACACCGGGCATGGATTCTGACTTTCCTATTTCGCCTCCCCCGTCTTTGAGGTAGGAATCAAGCTTTCTGTTTGTCTGGTCTTCTATCTCACATAGTAAGAATTGAGGAAAATCACATATAGAGATGATTTTTTTAAAATGTATAGGACCCCTCCCCTCAACCATATGCACATGCATTTTTGAAAAGCGTGACTTTGATGATGAGATTTCCTACTCCAAAATCCTAATGAATGTTATCCTTGGATTATCCATCTTCTCACTGAAAAGGGGAAACATTTCTTTCTATTTCTTTTATTAAGTACACCCTGATCTGAATGCCACCAGCAGCTGTTGACATATACCTAAGAAGGAAATAGGGTTCTGGGGAGTCTCCTTCTGTGGGACAATACCCCAGTAACTATATGACAGGCATCTCTCCAGCTGGCAATGGGTAAAACCCTGTGAAACCCACTCCCACAGCATTTTGGAACTTGACATTCCAGATAATAATAAGGTTCTTGTGTGAGAACTGCTTAAAAGGCAAGATTAGGGAAGCCGGCTAATTATAACTTTTAAATGAAGGCATTTGTGCGTGAGTTTGTAAATTACTGCTTTCTGTAAAAGCCGAAAATATTTCTTCAGTCAACTTAACAATATTGGTAGGAGGAGAGTTTTGCCCAGATGTCCTGAAACACAGATTAAAGTCCAATCTTGATGAACAAGGCCTAATTTTGGATATTTTTTAATCTAATTTTATGTGCTGTCATGAAAACCTTGAAAAATTACTTCCCATCATGACATTTTAAAAATTGCCTTTTATCCCTGAAACTGGAGAATAAAGATGCTTTTAACAGTAAAATATAGTACAGGATAGGGCCCATGTTTAAAAATACTGCTGACAAAGACACATTTGAAAAAAAGCAATGCTACTGCGACTGGCGGGTTGATCCTCCTTGTCTGAACCTTTGGTGTAGACGTCTAAGAGGCCATTTCTACTTACATGGAACAGTTAGAGGTTATTGTAACCATCTTAGCAATAGACGGGAGCTCAGCTGGAACTGATATGTGTGATCACTGATTGATTACCTGTCGGCCTGATAGTGTGTAGTTGAGTGAACTCGTTTCCTTTACAGGACAGAAAGATTCACAAAGTAGAAAGTGCAGGTCCTTAAATTACATGAAAATTAATGTTAAGGATATAGTGATGAATCTCTATGCATATATATGCACATATTATGGGTATGGGTATACGCTGATTTAAGAAAATCATAGCTGTGGCAGTCTATATTGACAACATAGATGAAAGGATGTCATCATTAGCATTTCAAAAAAGAATAATTTCTTCCCTACAGGAGAATTGGCCTCAAGCTTCCTTATCTTCCTATTGCATTTGTCTATTTTTAAAATGTATTTATTTTGAGAAAGAGAGAGTGTGTGTGTGTGTGCATGCGTGCATGTGAGCAGGGGAGGGGCAGAGAAAGAGGAGAGAGAGAATTCCAAGGAGGCTCTGTGCTGTCAGTGCAGAGTGCAACTCGGGGCTTGATCCCACGAACCATGAGATCATGACTTGAGCTGAAATCAAGAGTCGGACTGCGACACCCAGGCGCCCCCCTGTTGCATTTAACATATGCAGTACTTTGATCTGTAATCTTTCTCTTTAAAAACAGCTTTCTGGGGACTCATCTGTTGTACAAAACAAGGTGTGCACCAGCATTGTCTTTTTTCTTGTTGCTTAAATTCTTATTTAAGAAAAAGAATGTCTTATTCATCTTCTTATCCCAAGAGCTTTGAAGAGTACCTTTAAATAATAACTGTCCATATGTATCTGCAGAAATCTGCTTCTGTGAAGATTGCTCTGGGTCCTACAGTTCTTTCTGGAGTCCTTTGTAGTTCTTCACTGGGTCCACATATCAAGGACTTATCTGCTGGTTGAGGCCAGTTGCATTTTTGTGAGGTTTGTTTCCACTTGCTGATATGTCTCTTGAGAGCAATATAAGGCCTACACTCAAAACGCTGCCTGCTGGGTTGCCCTGACCACTTCTCTTTGTTGTCTGATGTCAATTGGAGGCTCTGCTTCAATTAATCTTTTTAGTGTTTTTCTAGTCAATGTATTGGTCTTCTTCCCACCTCAATTCAGTGAACAAAAGCCTGGCTGTCATACCTGCCCTCATAAATCTCTGCCATTGGGGAAAGGATGCAGCCTAAAACACAATGTCCCAGATCTTCCTTTATGTCAGAATCCACTGCCATTGGTTTGTACACCCCAAGAAAGCCATTCATTCAACTAGGCTCCCTATCAGTGACTTCATGTGAGTCTAGGTACCCCAATCATCCAGATCATAACTTTGGGTTACTACCATAAACAAGTATTGTTGAGTGCTTGGCCTTTATGAGCAATAGATTCCTTTGAGGATCTGATGAAAGTTATATACTTCCTCCTCAGGAAAGTGCACATATTCACAGTCATGGAAATTTTCCATACAATTTTGGAAGGTTCACACGTCCCTCTTCCTTAGAAATAGGCGTCTTTAGTCCTTGTTTGCTGTGAGTCATGCCATCAGAGTTCTTTTTTTTTTTTTTTGTAATGAACATTTTTTAAAATTTATTTTTAAGTAATCTCTACACCCAACATGGGGGCTCGAACTTATAACCCCAAGATCAAGTCGCCTCCTCTACCTCCTGAGCCAGCCGGGCACCCCACCATCAGAGTTTTTATTCACTCATCACCAATGACAAAAAAATTAACTGAGGGAAGATCAAGTCACTTTTTCTCAAATTCCTACAAAAAACCATTAATATGTTTGAAACCAGTTTTTCTCTTACAATCACAATGCACACATTTACACAATGTTCTGCTTTCAAGTCGCTTTGGTATGCCCATCTTTAGACAGGTATAACTACGTTCATGACAAATGCACATGACAACCCATATGCTAAACTTTTATTTTTCATACGCTAAACTTTTACCAACACTTTAAACATTAGAACAAACGGAAATCTTAGGTTTCGCTGTTTTTCCTTTACCTCTCCTTTCCCATCTCTGGCAAATTGGTCAGAACTACTGAAATGACCAAAAAGAGAAGGTGCAAACCCCCCCCCCCCATACAATCACACTGACCTAGTCAATCAAGTCATTTCAGATGGAGACCCCTAAATCCTGCAAATCTATATATAGGAACATATATTTATTATTTCTAAAGGAAATTCCCTTTGTGGAAACGAAACAAAAGTCTAAATCGTCCTTCCTTAAGATGCAAGAGCAGATATATTTTCAGATAGTCTGTCATGTATGTAACCAAGGTGGACTTTTAATTATGGGACATTAACTATGAATTAGTGTCTCATTATAAACACAGAGTATAGAGCACATGAACTGTCATTAGAACTGAACGTGTTTGTACTATATGGGGTCAGTTTTTATTTTTGCTGCTCACTTCCTTGGGGTTTGGTCCCACCTCCATCCCAAGTACCTTTTCCAGAGTACTCAGAGCAGAGAAACTTCCTTCCACCCTGTGGGCAGCAGCAACCACAATAGCAGTTGCTTTAAACATGGCATCAGAGTTTCCAATCAGACTATTTGAAGAATAATGCTGCCAACTGCATTCCTATCCTAGCCAGGCTCTTCAATGGCATCCTGAAATGGCAGTAAAGCAATGACCACATGTTCTGTGTTGGCCTCTCCTAACTCACATTTGAAGAGTATTTGGCTCAGTGGCTTCGATCAACTTTCTGATTTGCTGGGTCTTGGGTTACCTATGAACAAAATAGTACTTTTATTCACAAGGACTTTGAGAATCTTGACTAAGCAGTTTAAGAATTAAAAGTATAAAAAGGCAGGGACAGCTGGGTGGCTCAGTTGCATAAGCTTCCGACTCTTGGTTTTGGTTCAGGTAACTATCTCACAGTTAGTGAGATCAAGCCCTGCATCGGGCTCTGTGCTGACAGAGGGGAGCCTGCTTGGGATTCTCTCTCTTCCTCTCTCTCGGCCCCTTCCCCCACTCACACTGTCACTGTCTCTCTGAAAATAAATAAATAGATAAAAAGTATAACAAGACACTACAATAACAGTATATTCTAGAGGAATATTGGAAAACTCAGGGACAGAGAGTCACTGAAAAGAGGACACAACTATCTGATGAAAGCAAAATAACTGACAAAGAGAAGAAGAAAATCAAGATGGCAGCTGCCAACAATGAACATATTTTTCCCATTTTTTATAACGTTTTTCTTATAGATCTATTTTGCTTTTAAATATATTTATGAAAAATATATTCTTGAATATACTTGGAGTTTTAAAAATTCCCACATATGCATTCTTATTAATGATAGAGAAGTGAATAATACATTCATAAGAATTCTTCATCTTTAGCAAATATGTTTTATATAAATTCTTATACCCTTCAACCTCTCCCTCATTCTTTCCCCAACTCTAGCTCCAGGATCAGCACATGGACAGAGATGATTTAAGCCTCTCAAATGTCCTTATGAAGACAGAATTAAGCCAATTTCAAATAGTTGAAGAAAAGAAGTAAATGTGGCTTTCAGTGAAATGACATTGGGGAAATTGACCTTATTGCTTCAGTAGCATGTTCTTCTATTAACTCAGTTTTATTTGTTTGTTTTTTGTTTGTTTTCCCAACTATTAACCAGATTTTGAATCCAGTCTTACTAACAAGGTTTCTGTCTTGTTCCTAAGTTCCACAGCTCACCTAATCCTTCTGGTCTAGTGAATGGTTGTCCCTCTTGTTCACTGAGTCTAGGCTCTGCCTTCTTGCCAGTGCCTTTCCAGGAAGGAATTCCTATCCCTGTCACGAGAGTCCTGGTGTTCATGCAGGAAATTTTATTAAGCACTTACTATGTGCTCTGTACTAACTGAACTAACACCAGGAATATGACAATGAACCAGACAAATAAAGCTTAGATTTATTTACTAATGCTTGTATTTGGTAGAAGAGGGTAAACAGTAAAAATATAGACCAATAAAACAGAACTTCAGAGATTGATGAGGTCTAAAAAGAAGATATCTGTGACTAGGTGACGTTTAAGCCATAATTTAGCCAACAAGAGGTCAAACCAGGTAAAGATTGGTGGAGGGAAGAACATCCCAGGCAGCAGAAATTGTTAGCATAAAGGCCTTCCTACAGGATTGTTCTTGGTGTGTCCTCAGAACAGATAGAAAATTGTGACTGGAGTTGATGAGAAGTCAGGGAGTGAAAGGAGTTGAGGTCACAGAGGTAAGCAGAGGCCAGATCATGTAGGGCTTTGTAGTATTGTGGTAAAGCATAGATATTATCTAGATGCAATAGAAAGCCGTTGGAGAGTTTTAACATGGAAGTGGTGAGATCATATTTGTTGTAAAAGATCACTTTGGCTGTGAGGGGTGGAGAATGAATTATAGAAGGCCAATACTGGAAGTGGGGAGACCAGTTAGGAAACTACTACAGATACTCCAGAGAGATGATGGTGGCTTGAGGTGGAGGTACTTGTGAAGATAGAGAAGTAGGTGGATTTGAGATATGTTTTGGAGGGAAATGGCAGGATTGCTGATGGATTCAATGTGTGAGGTGAGGGAGAAGAGGGAACAGGTTGACTTTGAGGTCTTGATCTTGATTCCCTACATAGGTAGTGTGTGGCTTCCTGAAACGAGGAAGGACAGGTTTTGTTGGGGTAGAGGAAATAAGCATTCTTTTTGAGATACTCTTGAGTGTCCAAGTAGTTCTTTAAAGAAACAAAAGCTTATTTATTTTGAGAGAAAGAGAAAGCACGAACAGGGGAGGGGCAGAGAGAGAGAGGGAGAGAGAGAATCTGAGGCAGGTTCCATGCTGTCAGCACAGGGCCCACTATGAGGGTCCATCTCAGGAACCACAAGATCATGACCTCAGCTGAAATCAGCTGATCATGAAATCAGACGTTTAACTAACTGAGCCACCCAGGCAACCTGAGCATCCAAGTAGTTGTAACCAATTTCTTCTCCCCATGGTGATCACTCACTTTCTTGCAACTTCAAATAGTATTTGACTTCAACTTTCTAGTTCCTTTGTGCCCTTTGTGTATATCTGACACTCCATTCTGTCATTACTCTAAGATGTCTGCTGTTGCCAGACTGCTAAGCTTGTTTGTAGCCATGACTATTAGGCACTGCCTTCTCCATGCCCCAGCCATGCCGGTGTGGTGAGGGGTGTTTCTCCAATGCCAGCACAGTCTTATCCGAGGAGTTTGGGTGCAGGTTCCAGGCTCCTGCCTTTCCCTTTCTTGTGCTGGGCAGATTGGTTTATCTGTCTGGGTGCTGGCCTCCTTCTTTGTACAGTGAGTTAGATCAATTCACAAAATGGGGTCCCTGGGTCAGCAGCATCAACATCACCTGGGAATTCACGAGAAATGCAAATTCTCAGTCTGCCTATAGCCACTGAACCCGAGCCTCTGGAGGTGGTGATGAGCAATCTTTTAACAATCCCTGCAGGTGAATCTCTCAAAATTCATGCCAAATTTTGAGAGCCATTGAACGATACATTCTTTAAGTTCCCTCCTGGTGCTTACATTCTATGAATCTATTACCCTTTGGTCTGATCTACATGATATAAGTGATTTTTAAAAATCCCGTAACCATATCTCAAGGTTATGCAGAGTTCAGACAAGTGAAAGAGCGTATTGTGAGACAACACCTTCCTTGTATAATTATTTTTGTAGTTTCTCCAAACATTTATTTAAATTCATCCGCCTCCAGCCATATACTTTTAAAGAAACTTTAATAAAAAAACCACTCTGAGATTTATCACAGTGGAGTTGTACATCATTTTAGTGAATGGTTGAAAACTGCTGAACAGGTGTAATAATGCCTTTGGGATTAAATAATTGTAACAGAATTACATCTTCATAATGACAGCAAGGGGAAGTGGCACCTCTCACTGCTCTATCACAGTTGATTTTAGAAGAGCTGTAAGAATTGGAGCTAGTCTGAACCATTATTATCACCTACTGTTTGGGATGCTGTACTCGCAAACTGTCAACAAAATTGTATTTATTAAGCCATGGTCATGTGCAAATTTCCAAGAGATGTAATTGGTGTAATGTTTAATACAGTTTTCTAAATTTAATCTCTGTGATGCTAAAGTAACCAATTGTTTCCCTCAATTCAGTTTAAAAAACAAACAAAAACAAAAGCAAATAACACCTAATTCAATTAAAGCCATTTGTTTGCAGTCACCATGACAAAATTAACACTTATTTAACTTAATGTCCTCTGCTTCTACTAGTTCCAGAGGCAATGCGAAACTTAAGAAAATAATTTAAAGATGTAAAGATTCATCACATTTTCGAAGCTCAGGAAACAAACAAAACAATCTGAAGCTCATGAGTTCTCAAACTGTCCACAAGAGAATAGAAATTTGATGTGTGTTGTTGTTTTAATAAACATAAGATTCTTTTTAAAAAGAGTTTTAAAAGATTGTAAATATCTTGTGGGTTAACTTAGACAATTTCGCTAAATGTCTGTGCTTGCTGCATGGGCTAGGGATGAGAAAAAGACAAGGGAAGCATATTTAGAGGTGTGCAAAGAGGTGAATTCTTAGCAAAGAAACGTGTTTGAATTTCCCATTTTCAGGCCTCTGTGTTCTCGGTGAACATAAAAAACAGATCCTGCCTTCCTAAACTGTGAATCTAACACCTGGGAAGACAGCTAAAAGGTAGATCTCAGGTGTCCTTATGATTCATTGTTTCTGTCTTTCTTACAGTCAGCTCAACCATTTAATTGTACCAATTTCTAAAAGAAATGTAACAAGATTTTAAGTGTATGTTCTAGTTGATGCTTAAACTGAAAGAAAATGAAATACTCACAAATGCTTCTATAATATAAGCCAAGGGGTTTTCACAGTTAATTGAAACATCTGAGTAAAATGAAGATTACCTGTGTTTTATGTCTGCCACTGATGAGAAAACGAGAGATTGGTGTGATGTACTCATTGGTTTGTGAATCTAAAGGTGTGCGGAGAGTGTCACAAATCACCTTGATGTCCCTGAGAAGGAGATTTTACCTCCGAAGCTCCGATTAATAAAAAAAGATATTTAGCTAGATAGCTCTTGGTTGCCTATGCATCTGTGTGTTCTGACACATAGCAGCCCCTTCACTTCAGGGCTGGAATAACTTACACTCATGAAATCAGCTCAGGATTCATTGTCTTTAGATTAGTATATGTAAAACATCTCAGTTGGAGGCAGTAAAGAGTCAAAACAAATCACGGTACACCTGCTTTGAAGATCTGTTCTCATTTGTAAAGGTAATATGAATTTGATATAAGAATACAGATCATTTTTCCCTGAGCACAGAATTTGTTTATGGCCTATCCAGAGAAGAAGTGGCAAAGATACAGGGTTAGAGGTATTCGTCTCCTGCTGTGTGCATGTCTGAGGTCAGCCTGGTTCCTGCCCAACTCCCTGGCTTTTTCTCTTATCTGAAAGTGGGAGTGAATCGGGAGGGGGTGGTCAGGGTAATGGGCAGCAGGAACACCGAAGCAAAAAGCCCAGCTGGACCCCTCATATCTACTTTCACTAGAATACACTAAGCTGAAGAACAGATTAAATCAGAATTCAAAGGGACGAATAAGCAGATTGAACCTCAGTGTCCCCTGTCAGACACAACATACTGCCTTGTCTACAGTAAGGAAAAGTAAAAGGGGACCTCCTCCCTGGTGGAAGGATTAAATAAATAAATAATAAATGAGACAATTCCACTGCCCAGGGTCCAGAGAGATTTTTTGAACCTGTTCAAGATTTCATTTGGTTGAGGGCAGAGCCAGCCTCCTAGTACAGCAACTTTCTTGTACGTCACCCTTTCCCAAAGACTGTTTCTCAGAAAACTTAGTTCCATAAGCAGTTAGCAAAATGGGTATTCGAAAGCCAGGGTGTGGTAGTCAAATTCATTCAGGAAGCAGGTAGTTAAATCCATTCTGTCAATACCAATATCAAACAAGTTTTTTGGAGGCAAGTTCCCGGGTCTGTTTGCCCTTGTTGATTGTGAATGGGGGTGTGGAATTGGCAGCACTCCTAGACAAGCTCGGTGACAGAATCTTTTTCTGTTTTGTAGAGCGGGGAGACTGTAGGGGTTCTAGTGCTTCATAGGACGTTCACTGGGCAAACTTGATCTGTACCAAGGTGGCCCTGCATTGACTGCTCATTTGCTAGGAGACTTGGGAGGAGACCAATTTGTTCACAGTGTGAGTGGGGCACCTACGGGCAAGCCAGGCACTCAGAGCTGCAGGATGCTCACCTGCCAAATGAGGCAGTTGGTCTCCGACAGTGGTTTTCAGCGAGACAAGGGAGTATTATTGCAACTACTGGTGGCTGGGCTGGTGTCACTTGGAGGCACGGAGGGGTCTCCTATGGTGGACAAGGCTTTCCACACCCACATGCCCCCAATTGGAGAACCACTGACTTAGAGGTTCCTCCCTGCTTTACTGTTGTTGACCTAATAACATTGTACATGCATATATTATTTGGGCCAGCAATTCTTCTTACAGGAATGTTTCTTTCTGACAAACTTACATTTTAGAAATCTATATATATACCTGTATGTGCATATTTATACACACACACACACACACACACACACACGCAATGATATTCCCTGAAATAGTGTTGTTAATAACAAGAGATGAGAAACAGCTAAATATCCACCGAAGGAATATTTGTAGCAATTACATAAAACAGAACTAACTCTAGATGTATGATTAAATTAAAAGGTAAAGCATGGAGCCAAACCATAAGAGACTCTTAAAAACTGAGAGTAAACTGAGGGTTGATGGGGGGGGTGGGAGGGAGGGGAAAGTGGCTGATGGGCATTGAGGAGGGCACCTGTTGGGATGAGCACTGGGTGTTCTGTGGAAACCAATTTGACAATAAATTTCATATTAAAAAAAAGTTAAAAAAAAATAATAACATGGGCACAGGACATTGGGATATATATATATATATATACATACACACACATATATATCAATAATGTGTTTTATATAGTTTATATATATATACATACACACATATACACAAAGCTTATGCTTATTGATGTATAGAATATCTCTGAAAGCATACTTAAGCATAACAGTGTCTCAGGGATGGGGCTGTCAAAAAACATACTTCACACCCTGTACCCCGTTGTATATTAATTTTGTACGTTATGCAAGACAGCTGTTCCCAGTTGTTCCTCCCTGTCCAGTACATGTACGCCAGTCATCCAGTCAAGAGATGGAGTTTATTTCTCCTGCCTTTGAACCTGGGCTGGCCTTGGGAATTGCTTGGGTGAAGCTGTTGTTCGGATAAGTCCACCCCTTAGCCTTTAGGAGGACTAGCAGCTCATGCCTGCTCCCAATGAGAAGCCAGCTACTATGCAAGATGTCCAGTCACTGTAAGAACACCATGCTGTGAGGAACACCATGCTGTTTCAGCCATCCCTCTGGAGGCACCTGGTACGTGAGCAAGAAGCCTTCTTAGACTTTCCAGTCCCAGCAGACACCACATGGAGTTGGAGAACCACCCTGCTGAGCCTGTCCCAGATTGTAGAACTGTGAAAGGTAATTTTTTTGTGTCTCAAACCACTAAGTTTTGGAATGGTTTATTGAGCAGAAAGGTATTTAAAGAATACTTGCCTATTAAATGTAAATATGTAAAATAATTCCAAAGTGTTTTTCCATATACATTTGTATAAGTGGAGTATTTGAGAGTATTTTAATAGGAGAATAAGGAAGACAACCACAGGTGACTGAAGTGGGGATCAGAAGGTATCACCCAGGATGGAAAAGGGTGAAACTCATGAAGAAAGAGGCAAATTTTGCTGACTTCACAAAACATCCTGGGGTTTAACTTTCGTCAAGGCAACACACCCCACCCCATGTCTCTCTCCCTCTCCCGCGCTCTCTCTCTCTCTCTCACACACACACAGACACACACACACACACGCGCGCACACTACACACAGACACGCACACCACTTAATTACCCTTGCAACCTGGAGAGAGAGGGAGTATTAAGCAGGTTCATTGTTACATCATCAACCAGAGTCCAAGACTGTGAATCAGGAGTGTGTTCCACGTTACACCATGGGGTGTCCTTTGAGACCTGATAATATGAGAGAGAAAGAAACAAGACAAAAGAATCTGAGGAGCATAACCTCAATATTTCAAAATAATAGACAGGGGAAGAAGAAATTAGTTTGATTTTTAATGAAAAAAAATGAATTTTAAAATATTTTAAAGGGCTGCAGTTATTACTTTTAAGTACAGTACATTTTACAAAGCTATAAATGGGTATCTAATAAGTTAAATGAGGTAAGTTAATGAAAGAATTAAGATTCACAAGAGGCCTACGTTATATAATTATGTATCATAAAACAGAAAGTCCTTTAACATGTTAGAATTAATTGGATGACCCAGAAATTGAAGGTACATTGAAGTTTTAGTTTGAAAAAGCAACTCGTATCCGATTAATGCTTTGTACATAGTAGGCATTCCGCAAATGCTTGGTAAAGTGAAATGAGCCAACTAGGAAGGTCCTTTGACCAATGTGACTCCCTCTGGACAGAGGATTATATCCAATTCCCACTGTGTTAGGGGTAACTGCACCCTTCCCCACTCCAAATCATACCCAGAGGCAACTGAGAGTGAGAAGGTAACCTTGAACATGGTCTTGTTTATTATTAGTTTTTAAAGCAAATCATTTAAAAACATCAGTAATATAACTATGAATAGTAACAAATTACTTGCTGAATAGTGCAGTTAAGAACAGCTTATTTAAGACCTTTCCCTCAGAAAATTCCAATTGAAGTGTGAATAGGTTAATTGGGAAGCATTAATACAGAAAAAAATAGAAACAAGCAGAATAACAGATCATTTTCCAGGTTCATGTGGGAGGGAGCGCATAACGAAAGCAGGATGAGCATACCAGAGTGCAGGTGCGAAACCATCTCCCCCTCAGATTTTTCTGGGACAGTCCCTAACATCCTATTCTGGCTTATAAACCCAGCTCTGAAGAACAAGTCAGAACATTGGGAGGAAGGACATCGTCATCCTCAGCTATAATATTAATTGGAATCTATCCAAAACATTACCTCGGGTAAGATCTGCTTCCTTAGTTCTTTTCATCAGTGGGGACTCAAGTGAATTTCTAAGACCATAACATATCTTAGTATCAAGATCAATACTGAATTAGCAGACATGGCTAAGGATAACTGGGGGGAAATAATTAACAAAATTAAGGAGGATTTGCACCACTGGGAACCATAAAAGTTATTTTATGGGTCCATGTAAATGTAATAAAATCTCTGTCTGTGCCACAATTTAATTTCACATCAAAAAGGTCCCCACAGATAGTCTGTAAGATTATTTTACTAAAATTGAATATGTCTATGCCTTCCTATTCTAAGCAAAAAAAAAAAAAAAAAAAAAACCTTACTCTGCTCAAAAAGTTATGTTTCACATGGAGGACAGGAATAAGGCCTGTCTGCTCTTAAGCACCGTCTAATGTCAGCTACTCATAGGTAGGTAACATAATTAATTTTTATTAATAATAGCACTTCACAATTGGCAGAGACAGAACATAATATATCAAAAGGATGTTTCCAAGAATAGAGCATACTTTTTTCAAATTAAAAAAGTCAAATATTAACAATAGTGGAATACAAAGAAGACAATGTCTATTATACAGACATTCTTCATATTACTGCTATACATTTTTAATAGGTTTACTGGCACATAATTCACTTACTCTGCAATTCACCCGTTTGAAGCATACAATTCAGTGGTTGGTAGTATATTCAGAGTTGTGCAACCATCACTACAATCAATCTTAGGACATTTTTATCACACCAAAAAGAAACACCATACCCGTTAGCAGGCTCTCTCCGTATTGCCCCTCCCCATCCCCAGCCCTAGGCAATCAGTAATCTATTTTCTGTCTCTCTAGATTGGCCTATTCTGAACATTTCATATAAATGGAATTTTACAATATGTAGTCTTCTGTGACTGACTTCTTGCACTTAGCATAATGTTTTTAAGTTTCATCCATGTTGTAGTACTTTATTCCTTTTTATTGTCAAATAATATTCCATTGTGTAGAAATACTACCCACCCAGATATTTGAGTTTTTTCCACTTTGTGGCTTCTATGAGTAATGCTGCGGTGAACATTCACGTACAAGTTTTTGTGTGGACAAGTTTTTGTGCTTTTTTGTTGCTCTTGAGTATATACCTCGGAGTGGAATTGCTAGGTCAAATGATAAATTTACAATTAAGATTTTTGAGAAGTTGTCAAACTGTTTTACAAAGTGACTGCATCATTTTACATTTATATTACATGTAAGGTTCCAGTGTCTCCACATTCTCACCAACAGTTGTTTTTGTATCTCTTTTTGATTATAGTCATCCTGGTGGGTATGACATGTCTCAGTTTGGTCATTAGTACTTAATGACTAGTAATGTTAAGCATCTTTTCATGTGCTTATTAGCCATCTGTATATCTTCTTTGGAGAAATGCCTAATTCAGACCCTCTTTGTATTATTGAGTTGTAAGAGTTATTTGTATATTCTGGATACAAATCCCTTATCAGATATTATTTGCAAATATTTATCCCCTTCTGTGGGTTGTTTTTTCACTTTCTTGGTGTTCTTTGAAATACAAAAGTTTTTTGTTTTGATAAAGTCCAATTTATCTATTTTTTCTTTTATCATTTGTACTTTTGATGTCCTATGTAAGAAGGCTTTGCCTAACTCAAGGTCACAGAGATTTACTCCTGGGTTTCCCCCTCCCCCCCCCCCTCCTCTTCCTCCTCCTCTTCCTCCTCCTCCTCCTCCTCCTTCTTCTTCCTTTTTTTAATATAATTTATTTTCAAGTTACTTCACACAGTGTGTATACAGTGTGCTCTTGGCTTCGGGGGTAGATTCCCATGATTCATTGCTTACATACAACACCCAGTGCTGATCCCAACAAGTGCCCTCCTCAATGCCCATTACCCATTTCCCCTCTCCCCCACCCCCCCATCAACCTTCAGTTTGTTTTCTGTATTTAAGAGTCTCTTATGGTTTGTCTCCCTCTCTGTTTGAAACTATTTTTTCCCCTTCCCTTCCCCCATTAGTCTTCTATTCAGTTTCTCAACTTCCACATATGACTGAAAACATACGATATCTGTCTTTTTCTGACTGACTTATTTCACTTAGCATAATACCCTCCAGTTTCATCCACGTTGTTGCAAATGGCAAGATTTCATTCTTTCTCATTGCCAAGTAGTATTCTATTGTATATATAAACCACATCTTTATCCATTGATCAGTTGATGGACATTTGGGCTCTTTCCATAATTTGGCTTTTGTTGAAAGTGATGCTATAAACATTGGGGTGCATGTGCCCCTCTGAATCTGTACTCCTGTATCCTTTGGATAGATTCCTAGTAGTGCTATTGCTGGGTCATAGGGTAGATCTATTTTTAATTTTTTGAGGAACCTCCACACTGTTTTCCAGAGCGGCTGCCCCAGTTTGCATTCCCACCAGCAGTGCAAGAGGGTTCCCGTTTCTCCACATCCTCTCCAACATCTATAGTCTCCTGATTTATTCATTTTAGTCACTCTGACTGGCATGAGGTGGTATCTCAATGAGGTTTTGATTTATATTTCCCTGATGATGAGTGATGTTGAGCATCTTTTTATGTGTCTGTTGGCCATCTGGATGTCTTCTTTGGAAAAGTGTGTATTCGTGTCTTCTGCCCATTTCTTCATTGGGTTATTTGCTTTTCGGGTGTTGAGTCTGTTAAGTTCTTATCCCATGTGTCCTTTGCAAATATCCTTCCATTCCATCGGTTGCCTTTTAGTTTTGTTGATTGTTTCCTTTGCAGTGCAAATGCTATTTATCTTGATGAGGTCCCAATAGTTCATTTTTGCTTTTATTTCCCTTGCCTTTGACAAAATGTGGAGTAAGAAATTGCTGCAGATGAGGTCAAAGAGATTGTTGCCTGTTTTCTCCTCTAGGGTTTTGATGGTTTCCTGCCTCACATTTAGGTCTTTTATCCATTTTGAGTTTATTTTTGTGTATGGTATAAGAAAGTGGTCCAGTTTCATTTGTTGTCGAGTTCTCCCAGCACCATTTGCTAAAGAAACTGTCTGTTTTCATTGATACTCTTTCCTGTTTTGTCAAAGATTAGTTGGCTATACATTTGTGGGTAAAATGCTGGGTTCTCTATTCTACTCCATTGGTCTATGTGTCTGTTTTTGTGCCAATACCATACTGTCTTGATGATTACAGCTTTATAGTAGAGGCTAAAGTCCAGGATTGTGGTGCCTTCCACTTACGTTCTCTCAACATTACTTTGGCTATTTGGGGTCTTTTGTGGTTCCATGCAAATTTTAGGATTGTTTGTTCTAGCTTTGAGAAGAATGCTGGTGCAATTTTGATTGGGATTGCATTGAATGTGTAGATTGCTTTGGGTAGTATTGACATTTTAACAATATTTATTCTTCCAATCCATGAGCATGGAATGTTTTTCCATTTCTTTGTATCTTCAATTTCTTTCATAAGTTTTCTATAGTTTTCAGCACACAGATCTTTTACATCTTTGGTTATGTTTATTCTTAGGTCAATTTTATGGTTCTTGGTACAATTGTAAATGGGATCAATTTCTTGATTTCTCTTTCTGTTGCTTCATTATTGATGTATAGAAGTGCAGCCAATTTCTCTACATTGATTTTGTTTCCTGAAACTTTGCTGAATTTATGTATCAGTTCTAGCAGGTTTTTGGTGGAGTCTTTAAAGTTTTCCATGTAGAGTATCATGTCATCTGTGAAAAGTGAAAGTTTGACTTCTTCTTTGCCAATTTGGATGCCTTTTATTTCCTTTTGTTATCTGATTGCTGTGGCTAGGACTTCTAACACTATGTTGGACAACAGCAGTGAGAGTGGACATCATCCCTGTTGTGTTTCTGATCTCAGGGCAAAAGCTCTCAGTTTTTCCCCATTGAGGATGATATTAGCTGTAGGCTTTTCATATATGGCTTTCATGATGGTAAGGTATATTCCTTCTATCCCGACTTTCTTGAGGGTTTTTATTAAGAAAGGATGCTGTATTTTGTCAAATACTTTTTCTGCATCTATTGAAAGGATCATATGGTTCTTATCCTTTCTTCTATTAATGTAATATATCACATTGATTGATTTATAAGCATTGAACAAGCCCTTCATCCCAGGAGTGAATCCCACTTGATCATGGTGTACAATTTGATTTTCTAGTATCTCATCGAGAATTTTTGCATCCATGTTCATCAGGGATGTTGGCCTGTAATTCTCCTTTTGAGTGGGGTCTCTGTGTGGTTTGGGAATCAAGTTAATGCTGGCTTCATAGAATGCATCTGGAAGCTTTCCTTCCATCTCTATTTTTGGAACAGCTTGGAAAGGATAGGCATTAACTCTGCTTTAAATGTCTGGTAGAATTCCCCAGGGAAGCCATCTGGCCCAGGACTCTTATTTGTTGGGAGATTTTTGATAACTGATTCAATTTCTTCACTGGTTATGGGTCTATTCAAATTTCTATTTCTCCCTGTTTGAGTTTTGGTAGTGTGTGGGTGTCTAGAAATTTGTCCATTTCTTACAGGTTGTGCAGTTTGTTGGTATATAATTTTTCATAGTATTCTCTAATAATTTTTGTATTTATGTGGTGTTGGTTGTGATCTCTCCTCTTTCATGTGTGATTTTATCTATTTGGGTTCTCTCTCTTCTCTTTTTGAGAAGTCTGGCTAGGGTTAATCACTTTTTTTATTTTTTCAAAAAAACAGTTCTTAGATTCATTGATCTGTTCTACTGTGGCTTTTTTTAAATTCTATATTGTTTATTTCTGCTCTAATCTTTATTATTTCTCTTCTTCTGCTGGCTTTGGGGTTTCTTTGCTGTTCTGCTTCTAATTCCTTTAGGTTTGCTGTTAGGTGTTGTATTTGGGATTTTTCTTGTTTCTTGAGATAGGCCTTGATTGCAATGTATTTTCCTCTTAGGACTGCCTTTTCTGCCTCCCAAACGGTTTGGACTGTCATGTTTTCATTTTCATTTACTTCCATTTATTTTTAAATTTCTTCTTTAATTGCCTGGTTAATCCATTCATTCTTTAGTAGGATGTTCTGTAACCTCCATGGCTTTGGAAGCTTTCTAAATTTTTCCTTGTGGTTGATTTCAAGTTTCATAGTGTTGTGATCTGAAAATATGCATGGTATGATCTCACTTCCTTTATATTTATTGAGGGCTGTTTTGTGACCCAGTATGAGATCTATTTTGGAGAATGTTCCATGGGTACTTAAGAAGAATGTATATTCTGCTGCTTTTATATGAGAAGTTCTGAATATATCTGTCAAGTCCATCTGGTCCAGTGTGTCATTCAGGGCCATTGTTCATTGATTTTCTGTCCAGATGATTTGTCTATTGTTGTAAATGGAGTGTTAAAGTCCCCTGCAATTACCACATTCTTACCAATAAGATTGCTTATGTTTGTGATTAATTGTTTTATATATTTGAGTGCCTCCAAATTTGGTGCATAGACATTTATAATTGTTACTCTTCTTGATGGATAAACCCTGTAATTATTTTTTTTAATTTCATTTTTTATTTTTTAAAATTTACATCCAAATTAGTTAGCATATAGTGCAACAATAATTTCAGGAGTAGATTCCTTAGTGACCCTTACCCATTTAGTTCATCCCCCCTCCCACAACCCCTCCCGTAACTCTCAGTTTGTTCTCCATAGTTATGAGTCTCTTCTGTTTTGTCCCCCTCCCTGTTTTTATATTATTTTTGTTTCCCTTCCCTTATGTTCATCTGTTTTGTCTCTTAAAGTCTTCATATGAGTGGAGTCATATGATTTTGTCTTTCTCTGACTGACTAATTTCACTTAGCAGAATACCCTCCAGTTTCATCCATGTGGTTGCAAATGGTAAGATTTCATTCTTTTTGATTGCCGAATAATACTCCATTGTGTATGTATACAATTGTGTATATATACCACATCTTCTTTATCCATTCATCCATCGATGGACATTTGGGCTTTTCCATACTTTGGCTATTGTTGATAGTGCTGCTATAAACATGGGGGTGCATGTGTCCCTTTGAAACCGCATACCTGTATCCCTTGGATAAATGCCTAGTAGTGCAATTGCTGGGTCATAGGGTAGTTCTATTTTTAGTTTTTTGAGGAACCTCCATACTGTTTTCCAGAGTGGCTGCACCAGCTTGCATTTGCAGACCCTGTAATTATTATATAATGACCTCTTCATCTCTTGTTACAGCCTTTAGTTTAAAATCTAGTTTGTCTGACATAAGTATGGATACTCCAGGTTTCTTTTGACTTCCAGTAGCATTATAGATGGTTCTCCATCCCCTCACTTTCAATCTGAAGGTGTCCTCAGGTCTAAAATGAATGTCTTGTGGACAGCAGATAGATGGATCATGTTTTTTTAATCAATTCTGTTACCCTGTGTCTTTTGATTGGGGCATTTAGTCCATTTACATTCAGAGTTATTATTGAAAGATATGGATTTAGTGTCATGGTGTTACCTGTAGGTTTCATGCTTGTGATGATGTCTCTGGTCCTTTGTAGTCTTCACAGCATTCTTCTCACAGAGTCCCTTTTAGGATTAGGATCTCTTGCAGTGCTGGTTTCATGGTCATGAACTCCTTCAGTTTTTGTTTGTCTCGGAAAGCTTTTATTTCTCCTTCTGTTCTGAATGACAGCCTTGCTAGATAAAGTATTCTTGGCTGCATATTTTTCCTATTCAGCACATTGAATATTTCCTGCCACTCCCTTCTGGACTGCCGGGTTTCAATGTACAGGACTGCTGCTACCCTTATGTGTCTACCCTTGTAGGTTAAGGCCCATTTGTCCCTAGCTGTTTTCAGAATTCTCTCTTTATCTTTGTATTTTGCCAGTTTCACTATGATATGCCATGGAGAAGACCTATTCTTGTTGAATCTGAAGGGAGTTCTCTGTGCCTCCTGGATTTGGATGTCTGCTTCCTTCCCCAGATTAGGGAAGTTCTCAGCTATGAATTGTTCAAGTAAACCTTCTGCCCTTTTCTCTCTCTTCTTCTTCTGGAACTCCTATGATATGGATATTATTATGTGTCATTGAATCACTTAGGTCTCTAATTCTCCCCTCGTAGTCTAGTATTTTCTTATCTCTCTTTTTCTCACCTTCATCATTTTCCATAATTTTATATTGTTTCACTTCTTCTCCCCTCTGCTTCCTCCATCCTTGATGTCACTGCATCTAGTTTATTTTGCACCTCATTTACAACATTTCTTAATTCATCATGACTATTTCTTAGTTTCTTGATCTCTGCAGCAATAGATTCTCTGCTGTCTTCTATGCTTTTTTCAAGCCCAGCTGTTAATATTATGACTATTATTCTAAATTCTTTATCAGATTTATTGTTTATATATATTTTAAGCAATTCTCTAGCTGTCATTTCTTCCAGGAATTTCTTTTCAGGCGCATTCTTCCATTCTGTCATTTTGGCTAGCTTTCTGTCCTTTATGTGTTTTAATAGCTTGTTATGTGTCCTTCACCTGCAAGCACTACTATATTAAAAAGGGGTCATACACTGTCCAGGGCCTGGCCCTTCAGGAGGTGTGTTTGGAGTGACTTGCATGCTCTCTGTTATTGTGTCTCTGGTTGCTTTATCTCCCTACTCGTGGTGGTGGTTTGAACCTTCCACCAGGTGTGCTTTGTTTGTTCATTGAAGTAGCCTGGAAAAAATTTTAAAGATGGCAGGGGGGTGGTGGTGGAAGAAGCTTTATTCCATATAAAGAGAGACAAGACAGGGGCAGGGAAAAGAAAAGAGAAAAAAAAATTGACCAGGCATAGAATCAGAGAAACTATATGGCTTTGTCCAGAAAGAGAGAGAGGTAAACAAAGAAGAAGGGGATACAGAAGAAGTGTAAAAAGAATAAGTTAAAAATGTCTGCTTAAAGAGACCAACAACCAGAATAGAGAAGGGAAGAAATAAGAAGGAGGAAAGGAAGAAAAAAACTATATATATATATATATATATATATATATAAGAACTGACCAAGAATCAAATCAGAAAATGCAAAACCTCTGGACCAATATCTGATGGTGCCTTGGAACCAGTGGCTGCACTGGTCTGGAGGAAGGGCTCTCTAGTTAGGTCAGTGTCAATCTTGCTCCTGTAGATAGCAGTTACCATGCATGGAGAGGCATGGTTTGGTGTAGGCGGGTCCTGCCTCCACATGGGTCCACTGTCACTGTCTGTTCCCTGAAGCCCCACCTTGTGGGTGATGGGGAGAAAAATGGTAACACCCCAGTCTCTCCTCCCCTGACTGGGTGTCCCAGACCACTCTGTTCAGGCCATCCTCACAGTGCTGTGCAGGTGTGAGTGGGCTGGTTTGTCCCACTCCACGGTCTCCCGCCCTCCCAGGCGCTCGGCTGGGATTCAAACCCTGATGTCTCTGTTTTTTTATGTTTATTTTTTTTTGAGAAAGAGAGAGACAGAGCACAAGCTGGGGAAGGGACAGAGAAAGAGGGAGACACAGAATCCAAAGCAGGCTCCAAGCTCTGAGCTGTCAGCACAGAGCCTCATGTGGATTTTGGACCCACAAACTGTGAGATCATGACCTGAACCAAAGTCAGATGCTTAACCGACTGAGCCACCCAGGCATCCCTCAAACCCCGATGTCTTAAAGGATCCCACTCCACGCACTCTGGTTCCTGGGTAGTACCACTCCATCCAGCCGACAAAGGGCCTCTGGCTGGTGGATGCCTGTAGGATCTTTTGTTTGGAGCAGCTATATACCTTCTTCCCACAGCACACAGCACTCAAGGGAAGGGAATGCTGTCTTTGACCGTGCCTCCAAACTCGCTACCAAGCAGGGGCTAGCTCCCCTTCTGTTCTCCGGTCTGTGGTTTTTCTCTTGTCCAAATACAATCCTATACTTTCATAGCCTCTTTCTCTTCCTTTCATCTCTCCACAGAAGGGAATCCCTTCCTTCCATGCCTTGCCACCCATTTTATCTCCCCCAATTCGCAATCATGTACCTATGGCTGCCAAGTTGTCCCTGTGTGCCCCTGGAGATGTTTCTGCTACTCTGCAGCCCAGATCCTGGAATTCCAAGTCTTCTGGACTCAATACTGCTGTGTTTTAGGGACAAGGGAATTTCAGGTCCCCCTACTTCTCTGCCATGTTGACTCCTCCCCCTCCTGGGTTTCCTCTAAGAGTTTTATAGTTTGAGCTCTTGCATTTAGGTCTACAATAAATTCTGAGTTAATTTTGTGTAGAAGGGAAGGAAGGGGTCCACCTTGATTCTCTTGCATGTGTTTACCCTATAACTACATTTTCAATGATGTTATTATTCAGTTTTTTCTTGTGTTCTGAGAAATACATAGTGATACTCACAAAAAAGAAAGACAGCATTTGGCTCCCCCTCTCATAATTTGTTCTTAGATCACATTCATATCCACTCTGAGGAAATACATGCTTTCCCAGTCAATGCCCAAATGTGGCCAAAACACCTTGTGTACACCTGAGAGGTAAGTATTCAATGGACACTGAAATGATACGAGCCATCGCATCATACCTAAAAATTAATCTTGAAAGAAAATGGTCATTTTTCTCTTATAAATTAAAAAATATTATAAGAAAAGGTAATACTCAGAATGGGCAAGTGTACAGTCAAAAAATGATTTCTCCTCTACTGTTCTTAGACATGCACATTAGTGCAATGCTTTCTGGAAAGCAGTTTGGCCGTATTTATCAAGTTTCAAAAATGGTCATGACATTTGATATAATCATCCCTCTACTTAGTAGTGTTCTACAAAAATAAACAGTTTGTTCACATGGGCATATTTACAAAGATATTTATCACAGTGTTTTTAGACTTGAATTATTCTTTTCCTACATCTGAAATTTTTTGATTTCACAAAAAGTTTCGAATGTGTACCCCCAAAATATGTATATGTGTTCATTCTTATGTTGTATACATTAATATAATTCATATATTAGAAAGCATATACATGTTAAAGAATAAGGTAAAGGGGAAATAATACTTTAAAATAAGTATAAATTTATTTTTATTAATAATATAGGAAGCCATTTTGGTTTCAATAAAATTATTATTAGTTACATTTTAGTGAGAACAATGTCACTGAATATGAAATCCAATAGGATACTTGTGTTTTCTCTTAACAAAGAGCTTTTTTTAGTTGTGGAATTATCAACTTTGCCATTTTTGGTTCTTCACATGTGCTTATGATTAGTGTGACCTTAAAAAAACATTGGTCTATTTTGAGGGGTTTGTTTAGTTAAAACTAAATAATGGAATCATAAATCTAGTTAACAGATATGCAAAACTATAATACATGGTAATAAGCCAGAAATCAACTAACCAGGAAGTTGACTAAATTCCTCAACTCTGTGTGATTCTGAACTCCCATCTTCCTTAAGGACTGTGTCCACATTTTCTTTGTTTACTATCATTAGCTGAAATATGTGCCAAGTATTGTCGCACTGTCAATCCATATTAAATATAGGTATAAATCTATAGTTAATTTCTAATATTTCCCTCTGTATCCTGGTGGATTCTCTTACACTTCTCCTAGTGAGAATGCCCCATTTTTGAGATAACTACCATATAGCTACATGTTTAAAACTTGGGTTCTGAAGTCAGACCATGTTCCATATCCTGAATCTCACATCAACTGAGACAGTTTTTTCATGTAAAGTGGAGATAACAGTATATCCTCCATGGGTTTATTGTGAAGATTAAATAATGTTTATGGGGTACTTAGCACATTTCGTGCTTGGTTTATGCTAGGTAATATTATTACTTCAGTTTTTTGCAAGGATTATTTATTATTTTAATATTCAGGAAAGAAAAGCAAAACTCTTAAAAGAAAACTACAGCTTGACTCTAAATTCCATAAAAGTGAGGACTATAGCCTGTGTTGCTTTTTTCTCTGTCCCCACCTGTCTAGCTCAATGCCTGACCCACAGTTGTGTTTGTGAGACCAACTAAGCAATAGAGCCACCTCTATAGTTGTGTTAAAATTTATTTGTTGGGTGAGTAAATAAAGTGATGGCTAAAGATAGAGAGGACTGGGATGCCCGGGTGGCTCAGTTGGTTAAGTGTCCAACTCTTGATCTCGGCTCAGGTCATGATCTGATGGTCATGATTTCATGGTGGTGATATTGAGCCCTGCATCATGCCCCCCAGTGGGCGGTGGAAACTGTTTAAAATGCTCTTTCTCCCTCACCCTCTCCCCCTCCCTGCCTCTAAAAAAAAAAAAATAGAGATGACATAACTGCAGTAATAGAGTTCCTCCACTTCGTATACTGGTGATTATAGGAAACAACATGGGGTGTGGTTATGAGTAAATGCATAAAGTGTTATTATTTAACCACAGTGATACTAAAATCCATTGCACAATTCAGGACATATTTAAGTGGTTTGCCTTTGCCATATATATTCCTGCAGCATTCTCCCCCACCTCAAATTCCCAAACCATCCAGACATTTGTCCTGAGAGCCCATGATCTAAAAGTGCCTCAAGGATTTTGTTCTGAATATATAGCTTCATGAGGATGGGAAGTTCTAATTACTAATTTATTTTGAAATCAAAGAAGAATCATAAATATAGTGTAAATTATACATTGAAACATATTTATCCTTCTTTTGTATTTCCAAACCACTTCATATATCCAACCCCTGCCTGTACAAGTGTTTTGCACATTAAAGTTCTGTCCCTTGACCGCAACCCAACCTGTCAAATGTCATACAGATCCATCCTATTGATCAAAGGGAAATTTTCAGTGTGGCTCCTTGCACAGATAACTCTCAGGACTGGAAAAAATAGCTTGGCCTATATGGCCTGCTGCTCAGAAGCTATGAGTTTTTTGTTTTCAATTTATGAAGCACTGAATGTTTCATCAAATAATGATTTCTTTAAAAGTAAACCTAGCATATTTGATTCTGAGCTAGCCATATTTGTATTTTTCCAAACTTAGGATTATGAGCCAGTCATCCATAACATCAAACACTTACTTGAGGGCTCCGGCACAATTTTAGTTGAATTAAAAGCTTCAATTTTTAATTTGAAAATAGACAGTTTTATGCAATTTATTTTAAATTAAATGTTGTGGAGTTTAAAATAGTTTCTGAAGGAATTATTGTAGCCAGTACCCAGTAGTGTTAGAATTTATGTGGCTGCAGGTCTTAGAAGCTATTCTCCATTCAGCAGAACTTTCCTTGAGACTCACTATGTAGATTTCAGAGCACTGCTATTGACCTGGGGTATATATCAGATAAATACAGAAGAAAGGCCACATGAGGAAGTGACTTAGAGGCATCCTCAGGTAAGGGGAGGCTCCCACTCTCTCTCACCAAACTTCTGCCCTGCCAGTGTGCAGCATGGGTCCACAGCCTTGTGAAATCTCATGAAATGACGAGGTAATGAGACCACCTCTGGGGCCAGGAGAGTGAACAGAAGTTCAGACAGGCTTTCTTTTACTCTTCTCCCTGCTTTTATCTGCTCCTATGGTATATACCTGAGTGATAGTGCTCCTGGAAACTTGGGAGAACTTAGGTTTTCCTTACTCTCCTAGAAGCTCTTTTTTTCACATAATGTTCTCCAGTCATCATCAAGTTTAAGATCATGGCCTTTATAAATACAATCTCTTGGCCAATCTGGAAAATGCAAGCAGGATCAGGAATCAAACTTGCTTACTTATATCAATTCATTATGATCTAGTTTGGTCCAGTGGAAGAAAGCAGATTAAAGGGAGAATGAGAAGTAGGATTCTACTTCTAGCTTTGTTGCCTATTAGCTGTGACCTTGAACAAATCAACTTAACTTTTCTGTGACTCAGTTTCTTCATTTTCAAACAGGAGTAAAGAAACTTGTTATAACTCACTTTGTGATAATCAAATGCGATTATGTATAAGAAAATTCCTTCCCAAATTTTAAGGATAATAAAAAAGATAGGTTTAAAAATACTATCAATTTGTGGGGTACCTGAGTGGCTCAGTTGGTTTAAGCACTGGAATCTTGATCTCAGGGTTGTCAGTTCAAGTCCTACATTGGGCTACATGTTGGGCATGGAGCCTACTTAAAAATAAACAAAAAATAAAATAATAAAAATACTATCTGTTTATATAAAAATGACTTAAAAGGTTATAAAATAAAAATAAAAGATTTAAATAATACAAATGAGAAATTACTAGAAAATATTAGGCATCATTTTTATTCTGTCAAATTTTATAGGGGAGGAAACCTGTATAATAACAAGGCCTGTTTGTTATTCAGGCCCTCATGAAGAAAACATACAAAATCCATTGACAGACATTGATCTAAGGTAAAGGCCTAAGAAAACTGTTGAGTTTTAAACAAATAAGCAAAAGGCCCAGTCTTGATAATGAGGTTTCTTGCCTGATCTGAGTTGGGGTGATGTGAGTCTTGGGTTTATCTGGGCTTGAGGACAGCTCTGCCACTTACTATGGTAGCTCACATGCCATGACTGGGTCATAAAAGCCTAGAAGAATCTGGTGCCTCCTCATGCCTACAGTACCATTAATACTTGTCCCTCAGACCCAATGCCTGGGATCTGTGTCTTGAAATTATTGCTGTTCCAGCAGTGGAGCAACCTCTCCTTAACTGTTTTTGACCTCTAGAACCAAGGACTTTTCCATTTTTGACCACTCATGGGCTTTCTAAGAGCAAGGCTAGTCATGGCCTCTTTCAAACAGAAAGGCTGCAATATCCCCAGATTGGCTAGATACCCATTTATAGGAAAGAACTTTAACCATATCCAAAATTGGGGTTCAGACCTATATCTACATGTCAGCCTGAGGGATTGCTCAGTATAAGCTGGGTAGCAGGGAGGGGAAATGTGCTGCTCAGAGAAAAATCACCAGGAATGAATAAGGAGTCTGGAAGAACATTATGAGCAGCAGGGGCCACAGGGCTGTCCTGTGATAACTCCTATTCTGGGTCCCCTTGGACAGCCCAGGATTCCCAGAGGGCAGGAGTGAGGGAGCTGTGTCCAGGAGTGCCAGGCCAGCTCCTGTTGCTAAGCGACCTCTTCAGACAGAGAGCCGGGAAGAGTCAGGTGCTTTCCTATAGTGTGGAGAGGAAGGTAAGCAGTGGAGATCTGCAGGCAGAGATTGTAAGGAAATGCCTAACAGGGCAGTAGGGAAGGGGATCAGAGGCATTGGAGGCTAAGCATGGGGCCCAGAGAGCTTCTGCCCTGGCATCAACACCCAAAGGCCCAGATCCAGAGAGGGAGTGAGCAGGACCTGAAGCAAGGGACCACAGAGAGCAAGTCAGCAGCTCTGATTATGCATTAGCTATCAGCTCTCCTTCTGGAAACTCAGAGACTTACAAGGAATGAGGAGGGCTGAAGTCCTGCTAGTGTGGCAGGTGAGGGCACTTGCTCTAATTCAAGCAATTAGACTGCCCTTTACCTAAAACCCTTGTATTGGATGGAGAAACATCCTGAATGCACAGGATCCTTACAGAATAATTCTATTGCCCATTTTCAGTCTGGTAAGCAACAGTTCCCCTGCCCACCCAGCATTAGCAGTTATTTAACCAAATTTATCTCTGTTTTTCATGTGGGGGTAGGTTTAGAAACTCAAAGGTGAGGTGCACCTTATTCCTCAAGGTCCCATGAAAATATCAGAGATGTATAAACAGCCTATAAAAGCTTCTTTGACTAGAGATCCTCTCTTTCCTTTCCCAGTGGGTCTAAAAATCACTAGAAGTAGAATTAAAGCTTAATTATCAAGAAGATGAAGGGGGAGGAGGAAAGAGAAAGAGAAGAGGAAGAAAAGGAGGAGTGGGAAGGGGGGCAGAGAAAAGAGGGAGGGGAGGAGAGAGGAAACAGAAGAGAAGGAGGAGAAGAAGCTTACCTATGCCTTGTGGGTCTGTTTTCTCTGTGTAGATCCCACTCATAAGAAGTACCTGCTTTAGCTCCACCTCTGCTATACTGACATGTTTGTAATTTAAAGTTTCCCTTGGGATATATTACTAGAAAGACAAAAAGAAGTTAAAGAATAAGTACATTTTTAGACTTCTGCTACGTATTGCCAAATTGGCCTCAAGTAAGTTTATGCAATTTTACATAGTCACCAAAAGTTAATGATGGGGTCTCATTTCCCAGTGCTCCCTAAAAGCTTAGTCAGTTTATTAGCTGGAGAACCTGAACCAACATACCTGCCTCTATTTGTTGGTAGAATTATCATTTTTTAAATTACAAACTATTCAATAATTTCAACAAGAGTTTAATAGAGCCACTGTATTCTGTTCTCTTTTCCATTAAGAAGGACTATGGATATTAATAAAGAATGCCTGACCTATTCCTTGCCCTCAAATGTTAAAGGAGCTCGATATATGTCAATATTCTTGAAACCAGAGACAACAGAAGACCTGCAAAATGTGTGGATCTGGGAGGACAAGAATAGGCAGGGAAGACTTCCTGGAGGAGGTATGATTGGTATTGGATCCACAAGATGGGTAGGATTTGAGTAGCTGAGAAAGATGTGACAAGTCGTTGCAGGTGGGAGTTCAGTCAGGAACAGAGAGCAAAGTCTTGAGTTCAGAATGAGTGAGGCAAGTATGTTGGTTCAGGTTCTCCAAGAAGCAGGCATCAAAATAGAATGCAAGGATTTGATCAGAGGAAATGCCTGTAAGAGTACACGGGAAGGAGCTAGATAAGGCTGGCAGAACTAGTTGACTGTGATGCATGTCTGATCCTCAGTGAAGGGTAGAGGAAAGGAAGGTTGAGTGACAGCATCCAGGACTTGCCTACAGTGTGATATGGGTTTGGGAAAGGTTGTCAGGGAGTCCACAAGCAAAAGTTGGCCATCAGAGGAGTCTCTGTCTCCCACGAACAGGCTGCCTTAGTCTCTCCGCTGCACCCAGTCAGTGTCTGGGAGCAGCTTGTAAGAAGTTGGGAAGTGAAATCTTGGTACAAACATGATGATGGATTTCACAGCAAAACACTTGGGATCGTTGGTCAATTAACTAACTCCCAGGCATTGGAGGTCTACGAGGTGCATTCTCATGGATGCCACAACACAACAGGGAGAGAATGAGAAGACGGCCTGATTTGGCACAGTACATTGACCCACAGGTAGGAGAGGTTTCCTACCTTCACCTTCAGAGAAATCTTTTGATTTCTATGACTGGACAGAAAACATGATGGTGATGGAAGCTTTGCCAATACAACCTCACCCCTCATACATTCCAGGGGCTAGGGTGTGGACTGTCAGGTCAGCGAAGGTTGTATTGAATATGGTGGCGGGGCCCTTGGCATCCATTCCTCTTTCCCGTGTGCTTTTCTATATAGCAGAGTCTGGAAAGCTAAACACTACATTTTCTAGGTTGTAGCTTTTGTTTTGGATGCAAATAAGTTCTGCCTGTTGTTTGCACCTTTGGAGCATGTTGAAGGCAGAAATTAGGCAGAGGACATCCTGATATTTTCAGATGTTTTCTGCTGACAGTTGAAATCATGGAGACTTTAGGTTTTCATGTAGGAGCGTTTCACTTTTCAGTCTCCAGCTTTAAGAGTGATACAAGCTTTAAGATTTGTGGGGGGTGGCAGCTTCCTGATCTCTGAACCACAGCTACAGTGGTATGTTCTAGATAGTTCCACTAGTGGCTTCCTGACACCCCACTTCTTGGCACTGGCAGAGGAAGCACTCCCTAGAGGGCTAGTTTGGCAATGCTGTTTTGGGAATCATTTCTGGAGCTCATTCTGATACTTCTTTTTCAGGCTTTGCAATGATTTTTTTGTTTTATAATAGACTTTATTTTTTTCTGCACCATACAACATTATTAAATATTATTGACTATATTACCTTGCTATACTTTTCATCTCATGACTTACTGATTTTATAACTGGAAGTTTTTACCTCTTAATCCCCTTCACCTGTTTTACCCATCCCCCAACTCCTTCCCCTCTCGCAACCACCAGTTTGTTTTCTGTATTTAAGGTGTGTTTTTTTTAATTTCTTTGTTCATTTGCTTTGTGCTTTAGATTCCACATATAAGTAAAATCAAATGGTATTCATCTTTCTCCATCTGACTTATTTCACCTAGCACTATACCTTGTGGGTCCATACATGTCACAAATGGCAAGGTCTCATTCTTTTTTATGGCTGAATAATATTCCATTGTATGTGTATGTATGTATGTTTGCAGGTATGTATGTATATGTCTCTATCTATCTATCTATCTATCTATCAGCCACATCTTATCAATTGATCTATGGATGGAAAACTGGTTGCTTCCATAGTAAATAATGCTGTAGTAAACATAGGAGTGCATATATCTTTTCAAATTAGTGTTTTTGTGTTCTTTGGGTAAATACCCAGTAGTGGAATTACTGGGTCATATGGATTTATATTTTTCATATTTGGAGGAACCTCCATACTTTATTTTTTAGGGCAGTTTGAGGTTCACAGCAAGGTTGAATGAAAAATACAGATAGTTCTCATATATCCTCTCTCCTCTACCCACCTCTCTCTAACCTCCCCTACTATCAACATTCTAGCACCACACGGTACATTTGTTACAATCAATAACCCTATGTTGACACTTCTTTGTCACCCAGAGCCTATAGTTAGTTACATTAGGGTTCATTCTTGATATTGTACATTCTGTAGCCTTTGACAAATAGATGACATTTTCCATGATTATATTTTCCTACAGAGCAGTTTCACTGCCCTAAAAATCATTTGTGCTTACCTTATTCATCCTTCCCTACCTGTAACCCCTTGCCAACCACTGATTTTTTACTCTCTCCATAGTTTTGCCTTTTTCAGATTGTAGTTGGAATCATACAGTGGATAGTCTTTTTAGATTGAGCTTCTTTCACACAGTAATATTCATTTAAGTTTCCTTCATGTCTTTTCATGGCTTGATAGCTCATTTCTTTTTAATACTGATGAATAGCCCATTGTATGGGTATACCACAGTTTATTTATCCATTCATGTACTAAAGGACATATTGGTTGCTTCCAAAGATTTTGTAAGCACTCAATTCCCTACATTAACTACCTAGATTAGTTTCCATTTCCTGCACTTTACCTCACTGCTATAGAGGAGAAAGTGTCTATTAAGATACATACCATTTGCACAGGGTTGCACAGAGTGGGGCCCAGCTGAGAAATAGCTTTATTGGACCACTGCATTTCTTTTTTTTTTTTTTTAATAATTTAACTTTATTTTTTTATTTTTTAAAATTTACATCCAAATTAGTTAGTGTATAGTGAAGCAATGATTTCAGGAGCAGATTCCTTAATGCCCCTTACCCATTTATCCCATCCCCCCTCCCACAACCCTTTCAGCAACCCTCAGTTTGTTCTCCATATTTATGAGTCTCTTTTGTTTTGTACCCCTCCCTGTTTTTATATTTTTTTTGTTTCCCTTCCCTATGTTCATCTGTTTTGTCCCTTAAAGTCCTCATATGAGTGAAGTCATATGATTTTTGTCTTTCTCTGACTAATTTCACTTAGCATAATACCCTCCAGTTCCATCCACGTAGTTGAAAATGGCAAGATTTCATTCTTTTTGATTGCCGAGTAATACTCCATATATATATACATATATATATATATATATACCACATCTTCTTTATCCATTCATCCATTGATGGACATTTGGGCTCTTTCCATACTTTGGCTATTGTTGATAGTGCTGCTATAAACATGGGGGTGCATGTGTCCCTTTGAAACAGCACACCTGTATCCCTTGGATAAATGCCTAGTAGTGCAATTGCTGGGTCGTAGGGTAGTTCTATTTTTAGTTTTTTGAGGAACCTCCATACTGTTTTCCAGAGTGGCTGCACCAGCTTGCATTGCCACCAACAATGCAAAAGAGATCCTCTTTATCTGCATCCTCGCCAACATCTGTTGTCGCCTGAGTTGTTAATGTTAGCCAATCTCACAAGTGTAAGGTGGTATCTCATTGTGGTTTTGATTTGTATTTCCCTGATGATGAGTGGTGTGGAGCATTTTTTCATGTGTCGGTTGGCCATCTGGATGTCTTCTTTGGAGAAGTGTCTATTCATGTCTTTTGCCCATTTCTTCACTGGATTATTTGTTTTTTGGGTGTTGAGTTTGATTAGTTCTTTGTAGATTTTAGATACTAACCCTTTATCTGATATGTCATTTGCAAATATCTTCTCCCATTCTGTCGGTTGCCTTTTAGTTTTGCTGATTGTTTCCTTTGCTGTGCAGAAGCTTTATTTTGATGAGGTCCCAATAGTTCATTTTTGCTTTTGTTTCCCTTGCTTCCGAAGACGTGTTGAGTAAGAAATTGCTGTGGGCAAGATCAAAGAGGTTTTTGCCTGCTTTCTCCTCGAGGATTTTGATGGCTTCCTGTCTTACATTGAGGTCTTTCATCCACTTTGAGTTTATTTTTGTGTATGGTGTAAGAAAGTGGTCCAGATTCATTTTTCTGCATGTCGCTGTCCAGTTTTCCCAGCACCACTTGCTGAAGAGACTGTCTTTATTCCATTGGATATTCTTTCCTGCTTTGTCCAAGATTAGTTGCCCATATGTTTGTGGGTCCATTTCTGGGTTCTCTATTCTATTCCATTGATCTAAGTGTCTGTTCTTGTGCAAATACCATACTGTCTTGATGATTACAGCTTTGTAGTATAGCTTGAAGTCTGGGATTGTGATGCCTCCTGCTTTGGTTTTCTTTTTCAAGATTGCTTTGGCTATTTGGGTTTTTTTCTGGTTCCATACAAATTTTAAGATTATTTGTTCTAACTCTGTGAAGAATGCTGGTGTTACTTTGATAGGGATCGCATTGAATATGTAGATTGCTTTGGGTAGTATTGACATTTTAACAATATTTGTTCTTCCTATCCAGGAGCATGGAATCTTTTTCCATTTCTTTGTGTCTTCTTCAATTTCTTTCATAATCTTTCTATAGTTTTCAGTGTTTAGATTTTTCACCTCTTTGGTTAGATTTATTCCTAGGTATTTTATGGTGTTTTGTGCAACTGTAAATGGGATTGATTCCTTGATTTCTCTTTCTGTCGCTTCATTGTTGATGTATAGGAATTCAACCGATTTCTGTGCATTGATTTTATATCCTGAAACTTTGCTGAATTCATGAATCGGTTCTAGCAGTTTTTTTGGTGGAATCTTTTGGGTTTTCCATATACAGTATCATGTCATCTGCGAAGAGTGAAAGTTTGACCTCCTCCTGGCCGATTTGGATGCCTTTTATTTCTTTGTGTTGTCTGATTGCAGAGGCTAAGACTTCCAATACTATGTTGAATAACAGTGGTGAGAGTGGACATTCCTGTCTTGTTCCTGACCTTAGGGGGAAAGCTCTCAGTTTTTCCCCATTGAGGATGACATTAGCGTGGGTCGTTCGTATATGGCTTTTATTATCTCGAGGTATTATCCTTCTATCCCTCCTTTCTTGAGGGTTTTTATCAAGAAAGGGTGCTGTGTTTTGTCAAATCCTTTCTCGGCATCTATTGAGAGGATCATATGGTTCTTGTCCTTTCTTTTATTGATGTGATGAATGATGTTAATTGTTTTGCAGATATTGAACCAGCCCTGCATCCCAGGTATAAATCCCACTTGGTAGTGGTGAATACTTTTTTTAATGTATTCTTGGATCCAGTTGGCTAATATCTTGTTGAGGATTTTTGCATCCATGTTCATCAGGGAAATTGGTCTATAGTTCTCTTTTTTAGAGAGATTCTGGTTTTGGAATCAGGGTAATGCTGGCTTCATAGAAAGAGTTTGGAAGTTTTCCTTCCATTTCTATTTTTTGGAACAGTTTCAAGAGAATAAGTGTTAACTCTTCCTTAAATGTTTGGTAGAATTCCGCTGGAAAGCCATCTGGCCCTGGACTCTTGTTTTTTGGCAGATTTTTGATTACTAATTCGATTTCCTTACTCGCTATGGGTCTGTTCAAATTTTCTATTCCTTCCTGTTTCAGTTTTGGTAGTGTATATATTTCTAGGAATTTGTCCATTTTTTCCAGATTGCCCATTTTATTGACATATAATTGCCCATAATATTCTCTTATTATTGTTTTTATTTCTGTTATGTTGGTTGTGATTTCTCCTCTTTCATTCTTGATTTTACTTATTTGGGTCCTTCCTTTTTTTTCTTGATCAAACTGGCTAGTGGTTTATCAATTTTGTTAATTCTTTCAAAGAACCGGCTTCTGGTTTCATTGATCTGTTCTACTGTTTTTTTGGTTTCGATAGCATTAATTTCTGCTCTAATCTTTATTATTTCCTGTCTTCTGCTGGTTTGGGGTTTTATTTGCTGTTTTTTTCTCCAGTTCCTTAAGGTGTAAGGTTAGGTTGTGTATCTGAGATCTTTCTTCCTATTTTTGGAAGGCCTGGATTCAGACCACTGCATTTCTAATTTACATGTTCATCATGTTGGTTGAATTCCTCAAACACCTTCATCTTGTTCTCTTCCCTGTGGGAATGAAGAGATTACTGTCACTGGCTAAGAGAATTGGGAGTCTAAGGTTCAGGTTTTGCCACACAGGAACCAACAGAACTGGGATTTCCTTGCTTCTGTGTCTTTGCTCTTATGGATAGTTCTTCTCTCAGTACCAAAGCACACAGCTTTTTCTCATCGCAGGGTCTTTTCCTCATTGCAGGGTCTTTCCACTGTGTTAGGGATGCCCTTCCTCCAGCTGAACCACATATCTGACCCTTTTACATCCTTCAGGTTTTAGTTCAAATGTTCCTTCCTTATAGAGTGTAAACCCTCACTGTTGTCTTCTATGATATCTCCCTTTCTTGCCGAGAGATGTACTTAATTCAGGCCATAAGAATCTCAAGCTTTGTTTCTGATCAAGCAAAATCTTCATGTCCCAGCAGTTAAAGATGAGTGGCAATATATAAGGGAATTTGTTTCCATTACCTGTTGCTGTGTAGAAAATCATCTCAAAACTTGGGCGCTTAAGACAACAATTTGTTACCAACTCTCAGAATTCTTTAAGTTAAATGGCTTCAACTGGGTGGTTCTTCTATTGCTCTTTCTTGCAGTTTCTCATATAGTTACAGTCAGATGGTGGCTAGGCCTGGCATATCCAAAATGGCTTCCCTCACATGTCTCATGCTTTAGCAAGGATGACTGGAAGGCTGGATCCAGTTGGATGCTGATATGGCTAGGCTTTTCTCTTCCATGTAGTCTCAGCCTCTGTCCCTGTCCCCATAGCTTTTCCACATGATTATTTTAGGTGGATTCTCCAGCAGAGTAACTAAACTTCTTACATAGTAGCCTAGGCCTCCCAATAGCGCAGAAACAGAGGCTGCCAGGCCTTCTGAAGATGTATTACTGGAATGGGTACAACATCACTTATGCCATATCTTTTGATTAAAGCAAGTTATAGAGCCAGCCCAGATTCCATGTGAAAGGATACTACACAGGAATGTGAATACTAGGAAGCCTGGTGCATTGGGATTCATCTTTGCAGCTACAGTTCTTAAACATTGTCGGTCAGTGGACCTCAGCAACATCCATTAAGCTGGCTAATGAGTAATAATGATGATCATTCATGATGATGATGATGATGAATGAGTAGAATCCTATATGCTATTTAAAACAATTTTTCTCCTTGGGGATTGAGATAGTTCATAGGAAACCATAGGAAGATTCTCCAAGAATTGGGAGCCAACTGACAATGTAAGAATCAAGAAAGTTAAGAGCTACATGTGATGGATGATATTAGCCATCTGGAAAAGTCTTTAGGGCCAATCTCTAAATCATTCAGGAAGAAAAGTAACCATTAAATTGCATGATTTAATATTTCTATTTTTAAATATTTTTAAATATTTCTATTTCATAAATAGAAATTTAAATTTATTTTTAATATAATTTATTGACAAATTGGTTTCCATACAACACCCAGTGCTCATCCCAACAAGTGCCCTCCTCAGTGCCCATCACCCACTTTCCCCTCTCCCCCACCCCCATCAACCCTCAGTTTGTTCTCAGTATCCAAGAGTCTCTTATGGTTTGCCTCCCTCCCTCTCTGTAACTTTTTTTCCCCTCCCCCTTCCCCCATGGTCTTCTGTTAAGTTTCTCAAGATCCACCCATGTGTGAAAACATATGGTGTCTGTTTTTCTATGACTGGCTTATTTCACTTAGCATAATACCTTCCAATTCCATCCACATTACCGCAAATGGCGAGATTTCATTCTTTCTCATTGCCAAGTAGTATTCCATTGTATATATAAACCACATCTTCTTTATCCATTTGTCAGTTGATGGACATTTAGGCTCTTTCCATAATTTGGCTATTGTTGAAAGTGCTGCTATAAACACTGGGGTACATGTGCCCCTATGCATGAAATTTAAATTTCTTAAACAGATTAATTTTAATGGAAAGTTGGGTTGGAAACCAGAATACAGTGGGTTAAACAGTGAGTGGCAGGTGGCAACATGGGCAGAGCAATTTAGCAACTTTTTTCAAAAATGTAGCCAGGGGTTTTGATGCACTTCTAGTAAGAAGGTAAATGGGAACAATTTTTCTGGATGGTAATTAGGCAGCAGATAAATAAGCCTTGAATACTTTGATGTCTTTTGCCCTAGAAATTCAACATCTAAGAAATTAACTTAAGGAAACAGATGTGCAAAGATTTATATAACAGAAAATTCACTTAAAAGAGCTTTAGTTTTATTGTGAAATACACCTTAAATACAGAAGCATGCACAAAACATTGGAGTTTATTTTGAAGAACAGTTATAAATACCTGTGTAATCAGCATCTAGGATAATAAGTAAAACTTTGCCTCCCCATGTGCCCTTCCCTACGTAAAGTAACAATTCTCCTAATTTTCTACCAATCATTTCTTTGCTTTTCCTGTATAATTTCCTTTAAAATTCTTCATTGTTGGGATGCCTGGGTGGCTCAGTAGATTGAGCATTTGACTTCAGCTCAGGTCAAGATCTTGCAGTTCATGAGTTTGAGCCCTGTGTGGGTTGTGTTGACAACTCAGAGCCTGGAGCCTGCTTGGGTTTCTGTGTCTCCCTCTCTCTGCCCCTCCCCTGCTTGTTCTCTCTCTCTCTCTCTCAAAAATAAATAAACATGAAATTTTTTTAAGTGAATAAAATAAAATTCTTCATTAGTGATGGGTATGGTTCTAGTTTATTAATTTCTACTGCTGTATGATATTTATTCTACCTTGATAAATATTTGGTTATTTTATTTTTGCTGTAGGAATAAGAATGCTAAAAACATTCTTGTTCACATTTTCTGCTACACATGTACAGAATTTCTCTTGGGTATAATCAAAGAAGTACAACAGTTAGATTAGCATACGTTCAACTCTCCTAACATTGCTAAACTCTTTTCCAAAGTGATATTACTAATTTACATTTGGATGTATGGCAGTTTCAGTTGTACCACATCTTTGTTGATGCTTGAAATTGTTAGACATTTTTACTTTTGCCATCCTAAGGTAGAGAATGGTATCTGTTGAGGAGAACACCATGCACCGATTGCCAATACCACTGGGATAAGGGGACTCCAGCTACACACAGAATGGCAAAGATCATCACAATGCCAGCCACCAAGAATAGAAATCCAAATACTTCTGCCCATTGTACCTGGGTGTTGGAGTCACCAAGAAAAACACAACATGGTCAAGCATTGGATGGAGTGCTTTTACTCACATAGAGAAGAAATAGAACAAGATCAGCTTCAGTAATTTTGTTGGTTCCCCATGATAAACTGATCTCCCCAGCAGTGAATGCATGGGCAATTGGCTTATATGTACCCTTCTTATGTCTCAGTGGAAGAGCCCCAATTAATCCCCACTGGAGTCTGAATTACTAAAAGCCAGGGATGTTCCTGAGGCCACTGACCTACGTGCTCAAGAAGAACAAAGGAGCACACACTGAGCTGGAAACAGGGAAGATAATCCCACACAAGATGACAAACCTGGCTCCAGCTGTGTGGAGTCTTTATTATTCTTAAGGAAGTATTCCAGGCCCAAGGCCCGTTCTTATGTAGCCAAACAGGGATTGAAAGACTGCCCAGGAGACTGCTTTCCTAAAGGTATCTTAGTATGTTTTTACTAACTACAGTTTTATTCAGATACAATTCACCTTTCATATAATTCACCCATTAAAGTGTACAGTTGAATGGTATTTAGTATTTTCACAGAGCTGTGCAATCATTGCCACTATCTAATTCTTAGAACATGTTTATTAATCCTAAGAGTAACCCTGTATTCATCAGCAGTCACTCATACCTCTTGACAACTGCTAATATACTTCCTGTCTTAAACCTCCTGGGTTTTTTATTCTGGACATTTCATACAGATGGAATTATATAACATGTGGCCTTTTGTAAATGGTTCCTTTCACTTAGGCAAATGCTTTCAAGGTTCATCAATGTTGTAAATGTATCATTTCATTCTCCATTTCTTTTTGTTATTGAATAATATTCCATTGCATAGATATACTACATTTTATAATGTATGTTACATGATGTTTATCCATTCATCAGTTGATAAACTTGTGGGTTGTTTACTTTTTTATGGCAAAATAGACAATCAGAATGCTTTAATTTCATTTATTACCCTCACGACTTTTATGACATTTTTGTCATGTATTTTAACTTAAAACTATTGTCATGTCCTCAATTTTAAAATGTAAAAAATTTAAAACAGAAGTCATGAGGGCATAAACAGAGTCACCATGTTCTAAGATCTTGTATTTTACAGTAGGAAAGTATATTAGGTACAAAGATTGGTATATGTGTTGTTTTATAGTCAGTTTTTGTTTTTATTTATCCACATATTTATCCATTTTTATTCTTCATTTGTTTTTATTTCAGACCTACTGAGCTTACATTCTTTCTGGTGTAAATATATATGTGTAGGTGTATGTGTATGTATGTTTAAATATCAATATGCCAAGAAAATAAAACACTATCAATTTAGAGTTCTATACCCAATGAAAATATCTTTCAAGAGTAAGGGTAAAATAGAGTTGTTTTCAGATAAAAACAGTGAGAGAGTTTGTCAGTAGTGGACTAGCACTAAAGGAAAATAGTAACAAATATAGCTTGGCACTTTGAAGATATCATTCCACGTGCTTCTTTCACTGTTGACTTAGGGAGCATAGCTTTTAATCTATCTGTTGCTCTTTTCACAGTAGATTACATTTTATCACTGGCTGCTTTTCAGATTTTGTTTGCTTGTATTTGATCTTTTGGATTCTGCATTCACATGGTCCTTGGCCTGGATATACTATATTTACTTGCTAGCTCTTTGATGCTTTTGAATACATTGTCCGCAGGGTTAATTTGTTTTCCGTGGGAATGTCTGTCTGGGAACTTTGACTGTCATGATACCAGAAAAAAACATGTTTAATAACACAAAATTAGAAATTATGGCCCAACAGTAACTATTGATGAGATAAAATGATACATCCTTCCTTCCAATGGAAGGCTATACAGCCATTTGACTCATCTTTTTAAAGGGAAAAATATGTCATAAGAGTATAATACCTTAGGTTCCTGGGTGGCTCAGTCAGTTAAGCATCCAACTCTTGTTTTTGGCTCAGGTCATGATCTCACAGTTCATGAGTTCAAGCCCCACATCAGGATCTGTGCTGACAGTTCAGAGTCTGCTTGGGATTCTCTTGGTCTCTGCCCTTCCCACTCTCTCTTTTTCTCTCTCTCAAAATAAATAAATAAACTTAAAAAAAAAAAAAGAACATAATGTCTTGATATAATCAAAGCAGGATGAAAGGCACGGATGGAACTTTTTGTTTTGGGAGCTTCCTGTGTGTTAAGTACTGTCCCAGGAGTATTTATATGGATTACTGCTTTAATCCATATAACAGCCCATGACATAGGGATTATTGTTTATCTTCTAAAGAGGAAAGGCTCTGAAGGGTTTAACAACTTACAGACAAAACTATAACTAAATATATATATTCACTATCTGAAAAAAATACTAAGGGAAGGCTGGCTTCTGCCAGGAGCCAGGAAAAAGATGAGAGAGAGAGTAAGCTTTTGGTGGGGCTCTGTCTGGCTCTACACAAGTGATAAGGATACAAACTGATGTGAGGTCTGATCAGTTTTCCCAGTGCATCTCTGTAATGGGATCAAGACAATTATAGAGCCATGGAGTGCATCCATCTAGCTTCCCATTCTCACTCCATGACAATCAACTACCTTCTGACTGTCATATTTTCCTGTAGATGAAAAGATGTGTGTACCAGTTTAACCATCTAGGCAGTGGTATTTCTCACTATAAATCAATACTTTGGCTTTAGAGTTTATTCATGGGTCCCTTGTAAGTTGAATCATGTGACCCAGTTCCTTTGAGCTCTGTCAGTTCCTGGTACTCAGCAACAAAGCTGAGGACAAAATCCTAGATCAAGAGGACCCTTCAAAGGAGAAGCCCCTCACCAGCGGCCAGCCAGCCTTTCGATCTGATATCTTCATTATGCTTAATTTAAGTGCAATTTGAATAAGCTGTTGAAATGTTATTTCAATTATTGTTTTTATCTCTCACATCCAAACCCACCTTACTATTCTCTACATTTTGATGCTGGTCTAGAATTCTAAAAATTACATTTCTATCTTGTCAGGGAGCCTGTAATGCTAGTGAAGGAAGAAGGGACTTGAGCCTTCCCGTGCTTCCAAAATATTTCCTGTTTCCGTGCATCGCATTACCATCATTTCTTTATCCCAACAGCTTCAGTTTCTGTAACAGCAGCTTAATTCAGTCTTCAGTTGTTTTCAAATTCATACTGCTCTCTCAGAGATACCTGTGTAAGCCCTCTTTTCAGAGGTTATCTTCCTCCTCTGAGTTCCTAAATGTTAATAATTCCAATTTCTTTCCTTTGTTCTCCGGTTCTAGGGGTGGGAAGTGCTTCTTGCAGTTGCTACCTCTGTGATGCCTCTTTTTGACCTTTCATTTACTTAGTTAACAACTTTATACCTAGATAATAATTATATTGTCACAATTCTAGTAACTGGCATGGTTTCTATTTCTTGACTGTACCTTGAACAGTATAGATACGTGTATGAGCTGCAATTTTCCTGCCTTTTCTTTTATTGAAATTGGCAAGAAGATATTTACTCATGTCTAAGAATCTGTATATGATTTGCAAAAAACAAAAACAAGATGAGTTCATATCAAACAATTTGTCAAAATAGGAAGAAAACTAGAAGAAATAAATGAACAATATATTTAGTGGCATATTTTGTAACTATTTGATTTTACCCCCATTCTCCATAACTGAGTGGTTGTTCCAAGTGCTCTTATATCTTTTTCTTAGTTTTGGAAGCCAATAAATCCCAGAATAACACCATTACAGTAAAACAAGCTGCATAGCCCAAAGATGGATTTACTGGAATGGTGTCAAATGATTGTTACCGTAGTATTGAGTGCTTACTTTAGGACTTTCTTAGAGCTGACATGTGGAAAGGTTATTATTTTGGCTTGAGGAGAGACTTAAAAGGATATCCTAGGGGAAAAGAGCATGGCTTAACAATTGCTTACTTCTGGGAGAGTCCTGGGGCTGCCTGGAGGGCAAAGGAAGAGCAACCCAGGGACATGTTTTGAACAGTTTGTAGTCAAAATTGTCTCCAAGATAAGAAACAATTTAGCTGGTATGTCAAAGAAATAAGGCAGTCCTGAGGCTTAAACCAAATTTTGATTTAAAAATTATGGCTTTGTGTGATTATTCAGACTTAGATTTTTGAATATTGCTGAGGAACATCATGCTTTGGGTCTGTTTAGGATGCCCCAATTTGAAAAGGGAAGCTGCTTAAGTAGTACTGATTGGAGAACAAAGGCAAAAGAAATGTGGAAAAAAATTAAATTTCTGTACAATTTACAGCCTTTTGACAAGTACTTACGACAAGCAGGGTGACCTTCCTCCAGGAACTCAACTGCCTCAATGTTAATACTTTGCTAGAGGCAAAAACAACCTTAGTTCTAGCTCCAGGATCCTGTAAGTCTTTTTTGACATATAAAAATCCCTTTGGAAACTTCCTTTGTCTCTAACCCCCCAGGATATATGTTAGCAATCATCCTCCAAACATGTGGCCCACTGATATACATCTGAAGAATCGCATGATTAAGGTTTTACTAGACAATATAAATAAACTTATCTTAGGGGCGCCTGGGTGGCTCAGTCGGTTAAGCGTCGGACTTCAGCTCAGGTCACGATCTCAGGGTTGGTGAGTTCGAGCCCCGCGTCGGGCTCTAGGCTGATGGCTCAGAGCCTGGAGCCTGCTTCCAATTCTGTGTCTCCTTCTCTCTATGCCCCTCCTCCATTCATGCTCTGTCTCTCTCTGTCTTAAAAATAAATAAACGTTAAAAAATAAAAAATAAAAAATAAACTTATCTTAAATAGCAGCTGGCCCCTCAAGGTCCTGAAAATCTTTCTTCCAAATCCTTTGGACTTGGGGTATTCCTAACCCCCTTTCAACCTAAAAGTATATAATCAGTCACTCCTTGCCATCCCAGTGTAGCTCTTTCTGCCCAAGGGTCCAGTTCCCATGCTTTAATAAAACCACCTTTTTTGTACTGAAGATATCTCAAGAATTCTTTCTTGATCCTGGACCCGGAACATCCCATCCCATCAGTACTACTCTAGCAGATGATCACCTGCTTATGGCACAAATATACTTCATTTTCCCTGAAAGCTAGACCCTCCCTCCATCACAGGTCTAGGTTACACAGATATACCTCAAGGCAGGAAATAATTATCTGTTTTTGCACTTCTGAGCTATGCCAAGCACCACCTATTTCAGAGAAATTGCCCCCTGCATCTTCTTCTTGTATAAAGTGTTTCAACATTAATAACATATCAGAGCTGCCATATAGTCTTTTTGAGAACTATGATTACAAGGCATGCTATCTTCCCCACCACCCACATATTCCTCTTTTCCAAGCACCTTACCAAAGTTATTTGAATCAAATGACCCTGTGTATCCAAAGCATTTAACTCCAGATCCCTTGCTGCAGTCTTAACATTACTACCAGTAGAACCTCCATTCTAATCATTGTCTTGCTTCATTCACACAGCTCTCTTAATTATCCTCTTTTTTCAAGTGTAAATTATTTCCCAAGAAAGCAGACTATTAGACATTATTTGCTGTGAATGATAATGTGATTCATATGGCCACTGTAACATAAAGGTGGGAATATAAAATGATTATATGGTTGTAATACATTTGCATTTTGCTTAAAGTGGACCATAAATGTATGTTATATTCCCTAGAATGAATAAACACACATACACAGACATGAAGAGATATAGCCCAAATGATAATAGATAAATTAAAATAAAATATTAAAGAATATTCAAATAATGAAAGGAAAACAGAAAAAGGGGAAATGGAGAAACAAAAAATGAAGGGGACAAAAAGAAAGCAAGTAATAAAATAGTAATCCAACCATATCAATAGTTACATTAAATGTAAATGGTCTAAACACACCAAATAAAGACAGAGATTTAGCAACCAAATAAGACTGTCTATAAGACAGTCTTATATTTGGACTGTCCAACCAAATATACACTGTCTATAAGATACTCACTTCAAATATAATTAAAGTAAAAGGGGGGAGAAATGTATACCGTTCAAACACTCATCAAAAGAAATAGGGAGCGAATATACCAACATAAGACAAAGTAGAGTTCAGAGCATAGAAAATTGCCAAGGATAAGGGGAGACATTGCAGGTTAATAAAAGAGTTAATTCACCAAAAAGATATATAGTCTTAAATGTGAGTACACCTAAGAACAGAGCTTCATAACTACCATGCAGTTATGGTAAAATACTTCAACATTCTTCTCTTTGTAATAGATAGAACTAACAGAAGGAATTCAATAAGGATAATCAAAATTGGCCAATACCATCAAGTCCCTGGATCTAACTGACACTTTTAGAATATGTCATTCAGCAACACAAGAATACACATTTTTTTTGCAAGTGTACAAGGCACTTTCACCAAGGTAGACCATACTCTGGGCCATAACATATACCTTAACACATTTAAAGTAATTGAAATTATACTAAGTATGTTTTCCAGCATAAGAGAATTAAATTAGAAATCAAGAACAGAAATATATCTAGAAAATCCCCCAATAACACACTTGTAAATAATCTACATGTCAAAGAAGAAGTCTCAAGGGAAATTAGAAAATATTTTGAACTGAGTGAAAATAAAAATGCAACAAAATTTGTGAGATGCAGCTAAATTAGTGCTTAGATGGAAATTTATAGCACTTATAAATGCTCATATTAGAAAATGCTCGTATTAAGGTTGATATATGGAATTGCTGAATAATTATATTGTACTCCTGGAGCCAATATAACACTGTATGTTAACTAATTTGAATTAAAATAAAACTTAAAAAAATAAACTCAATCATTTTCCTAAAAAAGAAAGAAAATGCTCATGTTAGGAAAAATGCTCATATTCTCATGTTAAAAATGCTCATATTAGAAACAAAAGAAAGGTTTCAAACCAATAATCTGAACTTCTCCCTTATACAACCTGTAAAAGAAGAGCAAATTAGATGCAAAGCAAATGAATAAATGAGTTTAGCAGGGTCATAGCATGTAAAGCCAATATGTAAAGGTAAGAGCAGAACTCAATTATATTAAAAATAGGAAAAAAAGAAAACAATAAAGACCAATGAAACCAAAAGCTAGCTCTTTGAAAAGGTTGAAAAAATTGGTAAACATATAGCCAGACTGAAGTATAAAAAAAGAACAGACATTGAAAACACATATTCAAACACATACTTGTACATGAATATTTGTATCTGCACATTCATAACAGCCAAAAGGAGAAACAACCCTAATGTTAATTAGCTGATGAATGGATAAACAAAATGTGGTGCATTTATACAGTGGACTATTTTTCAGCCTTAAAAAGGAACCAAATACTAATACATGTTACAACATGGATGAGCCTTGAAACATTATGACAAGAGAAAGAAATTATCAAAAGATCATATATTTTATAATTTCATTTGTATGAAGTATCTAGAATAGGTAAATCCACATATAGAGTGAGACTACTGGTTGCCAGAGGCTTAATGGGTGCAGGGTTTCCTTGTGGAGTGTTGAAAATGTCTTTAAATTAGAGGAGATTATGATTGCACAGCATTATAAATATATTAAATGGCACTGAATTGTATACTTTAAGGTAATTAATGGTTAATTTTATGTTCTGTGTGTTTTACCTCAACTTAAAAGAGAGAGAGGACACAATTTACCAATATCAGGAAGAAAAGGATGGACACTGCAGACCCTATAGGAATTAAAAGGATGGTAAAGGAATACCACAGACAGTACTATATCCACAATTCAACAACTTGGATGAAATAGAAAAATTCCTTGAAAAACACAAACTACCAAATGTGAGAAGAATTTGGTAACTTGAGTAGTTCTATACCCAGTAAAGAAAGTGAATTTACAGTTAAAAACTTTCCGACAACAACAAAAAATTCTAGGCTCAGATGGTTTCATTGGTGAATTCTACCTAACATTTAGGTAGGAAAGTTTCTACTTAATTTTAGTTTCATTTCTACTTATTTTTTTCCAGAAAATAGGAGAGGAGGCAACAGCTATTTTAGGGGGCTGGAATTATCCATTACCAAAAGCAGAAAAAGGTAAGACAATAAAAGAAAGCTGCAGACCAATATCCCTCAACACCATGTTAGAAAATAAAATCTAGGAATATAAAAAAGGATAATACATCATGACCAAGTGATATTAATTCCAGGAGTGCAAGGCTGATTCAATAAGTTGAAAATCAATCAATGTAATTCACCATATGAACATAGTGAAGTGGAAAATCCACATGATGATCTCAATAGCTGCAAAAAATGAAAAAGAATTTGACAAAATTCAACATTCGTTGATGATCAAAACTCTCAGAAAACTAGGAATAGGAAGGAATTTCTTTAACTTGATAAAACCATCTGCAAAATAGCTACATCTTAGTCAGTGGTTTAAAAAAAAAAACCCTGCATGCTAAGATAAAAAATAAGGGCAGGAGGTAGAAAAGAAGATACAAACTGTCTCTTTTTGCAAATGACATGACTGTCCATGTAGAAAACCCCATGGAATCTCCAAAAAAAAAAAAAAAAAAGGTTCTAAATGAGGTTAGCAAGATTATAGGACACAAGACCAATATATAAAAATTCAATTGGTTTCTATATGTTTGCCAATGAACAATTAGGAATCAGAATCTTTTTAATTTATGATAACACACACACAAAAGGAAATACTTAGCTATAAATCCTACAAAATATGGGCAGGATTTATATGCTAAAAACTGTAAAATATAAATGAAGGCAATGGAGATATATGTTGAATCCATGAATTCTAAGACTCAATATTGCTTTGTCAATTTGTCTCAAATTTATCTATAGATTTTATATAATCCCAATCAAATTCCCAGCAGGAATTTTTGTAGATAATGACAAGCAAATCCTAAATTTAGGAAAAAAGCCCCTGAGTTCAAATGGCCAAAACAATTTTGAAAAAGAACAGCAAAGGATTCATAGTATCTAATTTCAAGACTTAACCCTGGCACCTGAGTGGCTCAGTTGGTTAAGAGTCTAACTCTTGATTTTGGCTCAGGTCATGATCTCCCAGGTGGAAAGTTCAAGCCCTACATCAGGCTCTGTGCTGGCAGCTGGCAGCTTGCTTAGGATTCTCTCTCTCTCTCTCTCTGCCCCTCCTCTGCTCATGCTTTCTCTCAAAATAAAATAAATAAACATGAAAAAAAAAAAAAGAGCGCCTGGGTGACTCAGTCGGTTAAGCGAGCAACTTGGACTCAGGTCATGATCTCATGGTTCATGAGTTCAAGCCTTACCTCGGGCTCTGTGCTGACAGTGTGGAGCCTGGAGTCTGCTTTGAATTCTGTCTCCCTCTCTCTCTGCCCCTCCCCCACTCATGTCTCTCTCTCTTTCTCTCTCTCTCTCTCAAAAATAAACACATTTAAAAAATTTTAAAAAGACTTACTACTAAGCTGAAATCGTCAAGAAAGTATGGTAATTGGCAAAGACCTGTAGTTAACAAGGCATGCAAATTTCCTCCAATCTACTTACCTCTCTCCCAAGTGTATATTGAAGCAAGTGGAATCAGTGATATATTTTCTATTCCAAAGCAGGCCTGTGGCAGAGACTTCTACTTGTCCCTAAATATTTACTCTTTCTTCTTCTTAGTAAAAGAAACCCTATTAATGGGACACATGGCCGCCCAACTGGAGACTACTTTTTTCCTCCTCTCTTGTAAATAAGTGTGGCCATCTAACCAAATTCCGGCCAATAGGATTTGAATAGAAGTGTTTCAGTTATTTCCAGTTGGTGCCCTTAAAAGGACATGGAATGTAAGGCTGGCATGGGAGCCATCTCTGAGCACACAGGAAAGAGCAACATCCTACAGCATGCATGGAAGAACTCAGAAGGTGTCTAGGCTTCTGGAACCTAATAGAGCAGAGCAAACCTACCGTCTCTTTTATTTATGCCACTGTTATTCAATCTCTGTTAAACAACTGAAACAATATTTTAACAAAAACAGGGAACCAGTATTCTTCTTCTCACCTCCCAAATCTAGAAAAATTTAAAGAACTCAGGACATTGCTATCCCTAACTGCCCCAGGTCTTCTCACCTTGATCACATCTTTTTGACCTATTTCACCCCCAACCAATTTTCACCCTTAACACTTTCCTTTTCTCAACCCCTACTTCTGCTCTCTTTCAGCTCAGAGCTTTATATTAAATTCATTATGCTGTTGTTCTTGACTCATTTTTGTCTTTGTAGCCTTATACCTGTTTCCAATTAGTTTCACAAGGGCACAGTGGGTGTTCAGCATAAGCAGGTTGCAACAGCCATTGGCAGCTAGGAGTTTATTTATTTACTCTAAAGCTTCCTTTTCTCCTTTTGAATATTTCACAAAATATTCATCCAGCCTGCTGTGGTTATCATTTTGTAATCAAGAAGTGCATTATGGTCTAGAAAGACAGTGTGTCTTTTTTTTTTTGGACAGACGGTGTGTCTGAATGCTCTTCCCCACTACTTTTTATTCCTGTTAGAATAGTTAAAACACAGTTGCTTGATTTGTGTGATATTCAATCAAACTTCACCACCACTTACAAAGCAGTGTGTGTAAAATCTTTCTTTCGTCTTTACTTGTGGAAATTAACTTTTATCAAGCAAGGAAGGCAAATTTTACCATGTGTATATGACTTAAATTATGTTCCAGTTTTTACTTGTAGGTACTAATTTTTTTAATAGGAATTAATATTTCCTTTTTTTTAAATGTTCATTTATTTTTTGAGAGAGAGAGACAGAACATGAGCAGGGGAGGGACAGAGAGAAACACGGACACACAGAATCTGAAGCAGGCTCCAGGCTCTGAGCTGTCCGTCCAGAGCCGGATGCAGGACTGGAACTCACAAACTGCAAGATCATGACCTGAGCCGAAGTCAGATGCTTAACCAACTGAGCCACCCAGGCGCCCTGATAGGAGTTAATATTTCATTCCAAGTATATTCTCTAATGATTTGGTGAAGATAAATTCTCATTTTTAATTTTATTTTATCTTGTTATTTATTTATCAAGATTTTATTTTTAAGTAATCTCTACATCCAACATGGGGCTAGAACTCACAACCCCAAGATCAAGAGTCACATCCTCCACCGACTGAGCCAGCCAGGTGCCCCATTTTGTTTTTTAAGATTTTATTTTTTTAATTAGTCTCTATACCCAACATGGGGTTCAAACTCACAACCCCAAGATTGAGAGTTGCATGTGCTACCAAATGAGCCAACCAGGTGCCCCCATTTTTTTTAATAAATAATTGAACATGCTAATAAACAATTTCCTGCAATTTTTTTTTTTATTTTCATCTTTGTTTTCCTTTAACTCTTAGGAATTTCCCTACATGAATTTTCTTTTGTTCTACTGAAAGAAAAGTATAGGCTGCATTAAGGTGCATTATTTAAAAAATTTTTTTAATGTTTATTTATTTTTGAGAGACAGAACACAAGCAGAGGAGGGCAGAGAGAGAGGAACATGCAGAATCTGAAGCAGGCTCCAGGCTCTAAGCTGTCAGCATAGAGCCTGACGTGGAGATCAAACTAATGAACGATGAGATCATGACTTGAGCCAAAGTCGGACACTTAACCATCGAGGCTGCCCAGGTGCCCCTAAGATGTGCTATTTTGTTTGTTTGTTTATTTATTTATTTTAATGTTTATTTGTTTTTGAGAGAGAAACAGGGCATGAGCAGGGAGGGGCAGAGAGAGAGGGAAACACAGAATCTGAAGCAGGCCCAATGTGGGGCTGGAACTCACAAACTATAAGATCATGACTTGAGCCAAAGTCTGACGCTTAACCAACTGAGCTACTAAGACGTCCCAAGATGCACTATTTTAAATATTGCTATAAATATTTTTTAATGTACAATATGTCCATCAGAGTGATAAAAATTCACTTACATAGCTTCTGCTATATTTGGAAATAATAATAATCATTTATTGAGCATTTACTACATTTTAAGAATTATATCTTTATTCACACTTTTGCATTTTATCATTCCATAAGTCTTTCAGAAGGAAAATGAAAAAATTAATTGTTTTTCCAGAGTTACATACAATCCTAGCATTAAATCCAATAGGAAAAATTTACATAGAATATATTAAATGTATTTATTTAAAGGACATTTTAATATTGCAAATTACCAATAATAGATTTAATATGTGAGGATTCTTTTCATTTACTGTTTGCAGAAGATCAATCCTGATCTTCTTGATACAATGATACAATGATACTGATTGATACAATGATACAATCCTGATACAATGATATTTGTATCAATTATAACCTTCCTTTATAGGTAAGTGGTGGTTTCTATTAGAATTCTTTGCAAGTTCATTGAAAAAAATAAATTTGCTCCACAATTTATCAAGTTTTATTAATTATCATTAATTCTTATTTATTAAATTTATTATTTTACTGAAGAGCATCAATTCTGGGATTTTTTTTTTTTTTTTTTTTGCCTACATGAGTAAGGATAATAATAATAGTTACCATTTATTGAGTACTTACGATGTGCCACACATTGTGCTAGCTCCTTGATATACATTGTCTTGTATAATTTTCACAACAACCACAACCCTGTGTGACAGATATTTTATCTCCACTTTGCAGTTGAGGAAACGGAGTGTCAGAGGGAATTAGTGAATTACTCAAATTTATCCAGTAAGAACCTGTCTTAGCCAAGGCCTGAATCCCTACTTTTAATCATTTCTGGAGCATTGCTGCATGGCTGAATGCCAAAACATTTGAGTAGAGAGTGGGGAAAAACAAGAGTGGGGAAAAAATCAGTCATTAATTACGTATACTTGCCGTCATGGAGATCTCCAGTTGTACTGAATCCAACTGTACTGAATTCCATTACTGTGATTTCTTATGTGGCCAAAAAACCAAGGAAAATCGGTTGAGTTCTTTCAGCTCTTAAGTTTCCAAATCATTTGGAAGCATGTAAATTTTATATGAAAAGAATTCTTAAAAATCTCAATTATATGATTAAATGGCAATCATACCCACCCGTGCATGTTCAAAAAATATGGTAATAAGGGAAGGAAAATAATTGTGGTAATAATTAAATGACAATACAGTAATTAAATATTAGAGTAGTAATGTTGGAATTGGAAGTTGTGGAAGTTTAAATGAAATTTCTCTCTTCAATTAAGAGTAATATCTTTATATTATTTTAAAATATTAGAGAAAAATCTATTTCAAAAAGACTTTCTTCCCCTTGGCAGATGATAGCTTAATTTTTTTTTATGTTAGGTTTAAAACCATAAAGAATTCCCTAAACCTTAAGTAATTTACTGTAATAGGTAAGAAACTCTGTTGGAAGATAATTTTTAAAAAAATTTTTTAATATTTATTTATTCTTGAGAGAAAGAGAGTGCAAGCTGGGGAGGGGCAGAGAGAGAGGGAGACACAGAATCCAAAGCACGCTCCAGGCTGCAGGCTCTGAGCTGTCAGCACAGAGCCTGACTCAAACTCACGAACTGCAAGATCATGACCTGAGTCAAAGTCAGACCGACTGACTCAGTTAACCGACTGAGCCACCCAGACGCCCCAGTTGGAAGATAATTTGTAAAAGAAGCAAGTAATTTAAATTCAAAAACCTATATGAATGAATCACAAAGTGAACCAGTATTTAGAATATTCTTTTTATAATCTAGAAACTGTAATCTGTTGTCCAAAAATCCTTATGCCTTTCATGTTACATTTCGTATTGTTATCAAAAAAGAATATATAATGACAACTGAAAATATTTCACACCTAGGGAAGATATCTTATTGAAAGGAATAAAGAGTCATAGATAGGATAAAAATAAAATAATCATAAATATTTTGGTGATAGTTTCAAATAAAATAGTCATAGAGCTCATGATAAACACATAAAAAGATTTTATCCATAGCATGAAATCCAAAAACACCTTTCAGGTCTCTCTTGATTGACCCTGAATAAAAGTCTTACTTCAGGTGACAAAAAAAGGTCCATTAATGTTGCTCATGCATTTCAACATAAAAATGGAATGGAATCATTGACTACAGGTAGAAATGTGCAAAACTACTCAAGATAAATATGCTGCTTTAAGGCTACACATTCACTCCACTTTTGTCTGCCAGCTTGATTTTTGAATTGGGCACTCATGGATAAAAGGTATGTGATCTGAAAAAATAGTGTGTGTCTTTTAAAAGTCAGTGTCATGTAATGTCGTTCCTTTTGGCAAAATTTATGTTACACGGTATTAGACTATGGCCTAGCTAATGTAACATGATGCATTAAAAACTGCACATCATGATTGCAATATGTGTCAGAACAATGAATTGTTATATCAGATACCTGTTCAGCTGTAAATAGGGCCCTCTCTAAGTCACTGACAAAAGCATTATATTCTCTTGATGCCTGTATAGAATTTCTATTGTCTAAAACACGTAGCCATCCAACATCCATACTCTGTGACCTGTAGCCATTTAAGTTGCATGTTTAGTACACGCATACAATGAGAACACAACATGTTATGAAAGCCACAGTTGGAGATATTTTTGTTTTCATAGACATATTGCAGGGATCCAATGGTTATATCTTCCCCTTTCCCCAACAGACATATACATGAAGTCCCAATCGATTCTGTATCAGTTAGAAAAATCCTTTGGACTGCTAGTAATAGAAACCTCATAAAGAGTAGCTTGAATACCTAAGGATTTGTTTTATCCTTATTCATATTTATCACATGAATAGACATAGACAGCTGATTGTTTTGGTTTTGATTTGGGTTTTGAAACAGCAGCTCAGTAGTGTCAGGATGGTGTCTCTGAAATTTTGCCTTTCCTTATGATTGAAAGATGGGTATTTTAATTTCAGTTATTCCATCTACTTTCCTGGAAGAAGTGGGAAGGGGGCAGATAACAGACTTTATCCCTTTTATCTAGAAATCCAAATCATTTGCAGCAACCACCTACATATTTCCACTTATCTGTAATTGCCCAGAACTGTGCACCTAGAGACCTCTAGCCACAAGGGAGGTTGAGAAAATAGGCCCTACAATGGAAGCAGGTAAGGAAGAAGGATTTGGGGAATGATGTTGGATAAACCAGTTAATAGTGTCTATTATAGATGCCACTAACTGTTTTTTTTTATTTTTTTACTTTACAAGTGTATTTATTTTAAGAGAGAGAGCACAGGGGGAGGGGCAGAGAGAGGGAGAGAATCCCAAGCAAGCTTGTGCTGTCAGCACAGAGCCCGATGCAGAGCTTGATCTCACAAACCATGAGATCATGACCTGAACCAAAATCAAGAGTCAGAGGCTTAACCAACCGAGCCACCCAGGTGCCCCACTACTAACAGTTTATGAATATAGCAGGAAGTATAGTATGGGGAGGCCTTTAAACAGAGATGAATTAATATAGTAAAAAATTTGATATTGACCTCTACCTCACACCATATACAAATATGAATTCTAGTGGAATGTGGATCTAAATGTGAAAGGTTAAAACAATAGTCTATAATAAAACATAAGATAATATCTTCATGACCTTGTGTGTAGGCAAAGATTTTTTAAATAGGATACAAAGAACACTCACTATAAAGGGGGAAATGTCATAACTAGATTGCTAAAATCTAAGTGTAAAGTTGAGAACTTCTGTTCATTGAATATACCACTCAAAGAGTGAAAAAGCAGGCCACAGTGTTATGTTGTTTCCAGTTTCTTGCCATTATAAATAATCCTACCTGAACATTCTTGTGCATGTCTTTTAGGAAACCTATGTAAGCATTTGTACCTGATACTTGCAGAACAATTTGTGAGTTACAGGACATGCATATGTTCAGCATATGTGTGTTCTGTAAAATCATCTTGGGTAGGCTCCATTTTTGGTGAGCTGCAGCCAGACTCCACAAGTTCCTAAGAAGTCATGTGCTCAGTCAGAAGTGATGTGACTAATGTCCTGGCTGATGCTCTTGGGTTAGTAGAAACATGGTTTGGCAGAGAAAAGAAGACTGGGCCACAGGTGACATCAGCCGATAGTATATTCGTTTCCCATTGCTGCTGTAACAAATAATGCAAACTTAGTGGCTTAAAACAACACCCCTAGAGAATGCCGTAAGTTTTAGACACTTTGTTCCCTGCATCTACTGTGAAGTCATAACCCTAGCTCCTCATGGTATTTAGGATCAATTCCCACTACCAGGATAGCAAATTCTCTGTCTCTCTCTCTCTCTCTCTCTCTCTCTCTCTCTCTCTCTCTCTCTCTCTTCCTGTCTGGTAGTCCACTCACATAAGGAGCCCAAAGCAATAGCATAGTAGTATCTGATAGAAGGCATAGCTTTAAAGTCAGTGGAATTCTTGTTATTTCCTATAGTGGAAGTATTCTCCATGGAACTAGGACCTTGAATCTAACAGAGCCTAGGGTGGCATGGCAATAAGAACAAATACCACAAGCAGGTTACTAGATGTGATGGTAAAAGATGCCTATCCTATTTCCACCACTTGGTTTCTTGGTTCCATTCCATGTATTCTTTGCGTTGAGGTATGCAATGTCAGCTCTTTGTTCCATGCATATATCATATCCTGGGGAATGGTGCCCCAACCATACAGTGTACTGTCCCCAAGTTGTCACATTAGCTGAGTCTTTCATGTGGTATTCTATCATTCTGTGAAACTGGTTGCTTCTAGGTGATGAGGCATTTGGTAAGACCAGGGGATTCTGTGGTTTCATTGTTATACTTCTTTTGATCTCAGGCAGTGTTGAATGTAATACCCTGTCAATAAGCCAATCCCCGTCTACAACAGATGTCAATTATGGTAAGGATAAATCAGTGCCTGTGTCAGTTTAGATCCTTCAAGAAGCAGAAGCCAAGATAGGATTAGACAGGCAAGAATCTATTGAAGGAAACACCTGTAAAGAACATGAAGGGAGGGAGCAGAGTAAGCTGGGAAAAACTTTACACTGCAACACAGGGCTGGTCTGACATCTATGAAAAGGAGAGAGGAAAGATTGGATAGAAAGAACTTTAGGGGTTCCTGAGTGGCTCAGTTGGTTAAGCATCCAACTTTGGCTCAGGTCATGATCTTACAGTTCATGAGTTCCAGCCCTGCACTGTCAGCACAGAGCCTGCTTGGGATCCTCTGTCTCCCTGTCTCTCTGCCTCTCTCTCTCTCTCTCTCTCTCTCTCTCTCTCTCTTTTGCAAAAATAATAAAAAAACATTTTAAAAAAGAAATAAATTTTTTTTTAGAAAGAGCTTTAGACTTCCGTGAAGTTCTTATAAAGTCTTCCCAGGTTAATAGGAAGTTCCTGAGTAAAGGTTCCCATTAGAGGAACGCCACATTGGACAGGAATCATTTGGCTCTAATACCACTGCTGTGCTCAGTAATTTTCTGGGAGAGAAGCATGTCCTTGGTGTGAATACATGAATCCAAAGGCATAGAAGCTGAAGGCTGACATTTAACTATGCTCCACACAGAGGTTTCTCTTAAAAGGTAAACCTGAGGGACGCCTGGGTGGCTCAGTCAGTTAAGTGTTCGACCTTGGCTCAGGTCATGATCTTGCGGTTTGTGGGTTTAAGCCCCACGTTGGGCTCTGTGCTGACAGCTCATAGCCTGGACCCTGCTTTGGATTCTGTATCTCCCTCTCCCTCTGCCCCTCCCTCCCTTGGACTCTGTCTCTCTGTCTCTGTCTCTGTCTCTCTCTCTAAAATAAATAAGCATTAAAACTTTTTAAAAAAAAGGTAGACCTGAGTGGTATATTCTCATGGTTGCCACAGTGGACACTCCTGGGAGAAAGGCATCCTATGTAACCAAGCTCTCAACCAGATAGTCTTCTCCTGGAATAGTGCCATTTCAAGGGCTCAGTATTGGTCTCTACTGCTGGCAGGTTAGACATTCAGTAATGGCAGCAGCTAGGTCAGGCTTGATGAAAGGAAGCCCATACGTAGGCTCTGCATTAGTTATCTCTTGCTGCGTAACAAATTACCCCAAAAGTTAGTGGCTTACAACAACAAACATTATCTCACAGTTTCTATAGGGCAGGAATTAGTACAGTTTAGCTGAGTGCCTCTGCCTTAAGCTGTTTTAAGAGATAGCAGTCAGTCTGTAGACTGAGATTGCAGTCTCGTCTGGAGGCTCAGTTCCTCTTCCAAGCTCACTTACGTGGTTGTTGGCAAGCCTCAGTCACTCATCCCGTGGCCTTCTCCACAGGGCTGCCTTACAACTTGGCAACTGGCTATCTACATTGTGAATGACCAAAGAGAAACCAAGAAAGGGCACACAAGGTGGCAGCCCTTTTTATAATCTAATGTCAGAGGTGACATTCCATCACTTCTGCCATATTCTATTTGTTGGAGTTGAATCAATAAATCCATGTTCACGGAGAGCAGATTACGCAAGGACAGGACTGCCCGGAGGCACGAATCCTTAGTGGTCATCTGAGAGGCTGCCTACCACAGCCTCCATCTCTGCTACACAGGCTACTCTGCTCATGGACTTGCACTGTGGTGGCTGAATAGACAAGCTGTTTGGCATCCATAGGACAAGTCATTTTGTCAGTTTGGTTAGTGACTATTTCCACAGTGGTCAATGCTCTTTGGTGGGCATTAACACGAGACACAAAATCACAAGCTTTGTGTGTACTCCTGGTGTCTTTCCCATATTTCTTTTTCTTTTTCTGCCAAATTTGTTTCTTTCAGGCCTCTGACCAACCAGTCAAGCCATTCATCACTGCCCAGGAATCCATACCTCAGGGCACTTCCTATCTATATAAAGCCACTGACCAAGTATTCCATTAGTAGCTTTGCAGCAGGGGGAAGACTTCTCTTTTCAGGTGTCCTCTAGGGCAACCTCTAAGTGGGCTATTGTGCAGCAACTGTCCCTATACAGTTAACATCAACTTACTGTACCGACCCATCTGTGGATGAGATCCAAATTTTCCTTCTCCATTAGAAGACTTTGGTCAAAGGGAATCCCCAGGGAGGCCATAGAGTTGGCAAAACTAACAGAGTTGGATGTCCTACAAATTTACCTAGCACTTCTATGACCAGCTCGGGCTCAATCCCTGGTGTACCATTTTTGCACGGTGGATTAATATTATTTTTAATTTTTTTGAGAGAGAGAGCAGGGGAGAGGGACAGAGGGAGAGACAGAGAGAGAGAATCTTAAGCAGGCTCCAGAGTCAGCATGGAGCCCAATGTGGGCTTGGTCCCATATCCCTGGGATCATGGACCTGAGCCAAAATCGGGAGTCAGACACTCAACTGACTAAGCCACTCAGGCGCCCCCCAATGGATACCCATTAAGCCCACTCATAGTGACTCTGATAATGCTCCTCTGATAATTGGTGGCTTTGGCCCTATAGTTTCTTGGTGTCACATTATCAATTCTAAGTTTCTACTAGGGCCCAGCGTGTTTCTGGAGTTGTCTTTCAAAAGGTGAGTACTTCTCTACCACTATAGGCATGGCCTATGTGCTGCTCTCCTCTTGGGGTTTACCAGAGACTCCAACCACAATCCTTATCCACCAGATACATCAGCATCATTAGAACTGCTGAGTCATATGGCCTGAATAGCAGGGGAGCTTGTACTGCAGCCCAAAATGGATGCAGAACCTACTCTTGCTCTGTGCCCCATTCAAAGCTGGCAGTGTTCTGATTCCCTTGATTAATCTGTCAGAATAGTATTCCCAAATGCAGCATATTACTACCCCATTTATTTGGAAAGTGATTCTGAAGGCCAGGAGTGAACAATGGATAAATGAAACAGGGCAAGAAAAAAAATGTGGGCGCCTTGGTGGCTCAGTTGTTAAGTATCTGACTTGGGCTCAGGTCATGATCTCATGTTTTGTGAGTTCGACTCCCACATGGGGTGAGCTGGAGTCCCTCTTTGGGTGAACCTCAACTCCCTCTCTCTCTCTCTCTCTCTGTCTCTGCCTCTTGCTCACTTACACCCTCTCTGTCTCTCTTGCCAAAAGAAAAAAAGAAAAAGCAAGCATGGATTATTGAGTTCATCAAGTGCTACAGGTGACTGGTATTTGATTCCATGGGACCATCTGAAGCGTTTTATGAAATGTGTCTACTGCCTGGAGAACTGAAGATGGGAGCATTTGATCCACAGGCTCCTGTACCACTGAAATATTGGCTTCTGTACACATGTGAACTGAGAAGTTTCCCAGGCCTGTCTGCTGTCTCTGTGGGGCTCATGGCCTAGGCCTGAAGCAAGGCACTTCCAGGTTGTAGTCATTCAATGCTGGTCAAAGTCTGAGGGTCACTGGGTGCCACTGCAGTGGCTCCAGTTAGAGGGAGGGCCACGAAAATCTGAAAAACTGTACAAGTAACAGAGAAGAAAGCAGATCTAGGTCTCTTCAGAAGAGGTGCAATTCCTAATGATGAAGGAAACATTTCAAGTCTTTCATGCACCCAGAGGTAATTATCAGAGACATTTCACAAAAAATATATTTTTATCAACAGTGTTTCTTTATTTATCTCCCCAGGGATGGCTTCTCCAGTTGGCCACCTGGTTTTATTCAACAGAAGTACAGCATCAGAGCAATTGCGTTCAGCACTATATCAGTCTCACTGCATGCAGGTTGTCTCAGAGTTCCAGGAAGGTAAAGACATGACCAGTCTTTGTTTTTGTCAAAATTAGAAATCTATCTCAATTCCATATTTGATTTTTCTTTAACTCAGAAAAGATTTACTATGCCTCTCCAAACACCTAGCCATTAAGTTTGATGCTGGGGGCACTAAGATGAATATAATGTGGTAACAAATCTTGAGGAGCTTGGAGTCAATTGGGAGAGAATAGCATGAAGTGATGGTGAGACTGAGCTTATAGCTCTGTAAGCTCTGGGGAAAACAACTTGTTATTTATAAGGGAATCTGCAGTGTTCTTTTTTTTTTTTTAATGTTTATTTATTTAATCTGACACAGAGAGAGAGAGTGGGGGGAGAGGCAGAGAGAGAAAAGAGAGAATCCCAAGCAGGCTCCATGCTGCCAGCGCAGAGCCTGATATAGGGCTCCATCTCCTAAACGGTGAGATCATGACCTGAGCCAAAATCAAGAGCCAGACACTCAACTGACTGAGCCACACAGGTGCCCCTTAGCAGTGTTCTTTAGTGAAAATATTACTGCAATTCTTCAAGAGTAGCAATGGAAGAATTGCCACTCAGGGAGGAGAAAACTACACTTTCCCCTTGTTCTGAAAGATTCCCCCAAGTCCTGGGGATCTTTTCAGCCCTCAATCTCAAATGTTCATACATGTATCCCTTACAGAGTCGTGCTACAGATTCATTCCCATAGTTCATCTAAGTCCCAGGCTGGAAAATTTTAAAAAGACTCAAAGTTTAGGAATAATAAAACAAAAGGGTGCCAAACAGTGAGAAATACAGGTTACATAATTTGTATTTCAAATGCCCTAGGGCTTGTCTCTGCCTTGGTCCTGCAGGGCTCCTGTGGTTAGTACTCTGTTACACTAACAAGAAGTGACCTGTCAGTCTACTTCCTCAAAGTCCAGACCCAAAGGAGCAAGGCCCAGAGAAAAATGGTGTATGTGTGAGGGAGGGGATGTTTCAGATTATTTTAGCAGTCCATTCTGGAATGGGCAAGTTCCCTGACATACTGTTAAATGGGAAAAAAGTTTTAAAGCAGCATTTATTCATTCAAGAAATATTTATTGAGTACCAACTACGTGCCAGGCATTGCTATCTGTTGGGATATAGTGATGAATAAGTGGAACATGGGTCCTATTTATAGGGAGTTGACAGTCAAACATGAATTATGTGTGATCTCATGAATTGACATTTCTATAGTCAAATGAATATGCATCCTACTGTGTTCTTCGTTTCCTATTTAGGACCTCTTTCCCAGATGACTGATCTATTTAATGAACGCTTTGTATGGTGCTTAATAATTACCAGCACTCTCCTCAGCAATTTACAAATATTAACTTATTTAAGTTTTATAACAACCTGATGAGGTGGGTATTATTATCACCCACATTTTACAGAGGAAAAAACTGGGACGTAGAGAGATTAGTAACTTGTCCAATTTTGCAAAATAAGTAAGAAATAGAGCTAGGATGTGACCTTAGACAGTCTGGCCCAGTTCATGCTCTTTACCACGACTGTCAACTCCTGACACTGGGAACACTTTCACCTGATTCCCAATCCTTAAGGGTGGGACCAAACTCCATGATCTTAATCCATAGCTTCAAGTGTACGATATAGTACAGACAGACACAGATAAACACACACTGTCCTTGAAAGCCTGGATACACACAGCAGCAGCAGCAGCAGAGGTCTTTGCGTTATATTAATTACTGGTTTACAGTAAAGTCACAGATACAAAATCATTAAAACAAAGAAAAAAAAGGACAAAAGGGTAGAGATAGAGTTGGGGGTTGGAAAAGATAGGAGGTGTTTACACCAGAAAACCTAGGCTGAGGGGAACTCCTGCAAATCAGCACAAAACCAAGGCAAAAGAGAGATTATGAAGACTTACATTGGCTTTTATTGCCTGAATGAAGATCCTTGACAGTAGCAAGAGCCCTAGGTGCATAATCTTTTGGTTTGTGGGTTCAGCTGCTGCTGTTTCTTTGCCTTAAAGGACCTCCCAGTACCTTTATACTAATGACCTACTGGATTTCTAACTGTAGTATTTTGCTTTGGTGATTCTGTTGGTTTTTTGTTTTTTTTTTGAACCTCTTTCCCCACCCCTCCCCCCAGTATTTCATAGTTTTGCTGTGTCACTTGAAATTGTATTTCAGTGTGCCAGCCGGTCAGATGATAGTATTTATTGCATTTAGCATCCACTGTGTATAGAACCCAGGTCGAGGTAGAGGAGGAGGATTTACTGAAGGATTTATTTATTTGCGTCTAAAGATACTTTAAGGGTGCCTGGGTGGCTGAGTCAGTTAAGCATCCAACTTCCACTCAGGTCACGATCTCACGGTTCGTGGGTTCCAGCCCTGAGTCAGGCTCTGTGCTGACAGCTCAGAGTCTGGAGCCTGCTTCTGATTTTGTGTCTCCCTCGCTCTCTGCCCCTCCCCCACTCACGTACGCTCTCTCTCTAAAATAAACATTAAAAAAAATTTTTAAATACTTTTAATCCAACTAGGAGAGTAAGCACACCTTCATGAAGTACTCAAACAATAGGGTTTTTGTTTGTTTGTTTGTTTTTGAGACAGCGACAGAGAAAGAGTGTGTGCAAATAGGGGAGATGGGCAGAGGAGGAGGAGGAGGAGGAGGAGGAGGAGGAGGAGGAGGAGAGAGAGAGAGAGAGAGAGAGAGAGAGAGAGAGAGAGAGAGAATCTTAAGCAGGCTCCATGCTCAGCACAGAGCCTGATGTAGGGCTCAATCTCACGACCCTGGCATCATGATCTGAGACAAAATGAAGAGGCAGACGCTCAGCTGATTGAGCCACCCAGGCATCCCTCAAACAATCGTTTTGTTAAAGAAATACACCAAAAATAAAATATAATATTGGGTGATTCAAATGCATTCAGGCAGCATTGAGCAGGCAGGGGTCAGTGATGGTAGACTTTCTCCAGAAGGTGGGATTTGATCTTGGATTTAATCTAAGGGTCTTGGGCTAGCAAGGTGGAAGAGTATTCCAGAGCTAGCCAGAAAAGCCAGAATGAGGAAATAAAGTGTAGGGAACAGAAAAGACAATCAGGTAGATGTCTTTGAAGGATGATACCAAGAAATAAGAAAACAAAGGAGGCTTTGCCCTGCATTCCTTGGGAGACTCCATCAGAAAGAGGCCGACTGGAGGTGCACTTCATTTTATGCAACAGACATGTTATTTGTAAGTATAAAACAAGAGTCAAAAGTTGTTAAGCATCCACTATGCGTCAGGTACTGAGATTTAATCTGAGTATCTACCCTGTAAAGTGGGCATTATTACCATTTTGCATACAAGGCAATGGGGCTCAGCAGCGAGATTAAGTGGCCTATGTGCCCCGTGTCATCTATTATACGGTGGAACCTCCAAAGTCACTTGGTTTGTCTGACCACGAAGCTCGAGCTTTTGTATGCCACACACATTTTTGTAAGTTGAATATTTAAGATACACAAGTGATGATTATTTGATAAGTTCTACAGCCATTGCCTCTGTGAGGTACATACCTACAAACATGTTTTGCAAAGATCTGACGTAGAGGGCCAAGATTTTCTCGACTGCGTGCATGACAGTAGTTTTTTCATTAAACATACATTACCCCATTTGACACAAGATAATGACACCGAAAATATCTTTAATATAATTTTTAGGTCATTCCATACATTAAACGTATAGTTTCGCAAAGCAATGTCTACCTGGGGAGATACTGAAGTTTCCCACAACGCCCAGGCTGTGGACACCGGGAAAAGTGTAACTTGTGTCCAAACTAAAAGAAGGACTGTTCACACACTAAAAGGAAGGCTGTCCGAGCCAGACGAGAGCAGGGGAGGGCGGGTTCCACGAGGGGGAAAGTGGGTGGAGGCGGGTGACAGCAGGTAAGAGGAGTGACCTGCCCGGGCCCGCTACCCCCCGACCCCGCCCCTAGGTGTAGCCCGGGGGCAGGGCCGCGCCGGAGTCTGCGCATGCGCGCCAGGCCGCGTCCACTACGCCGATACTACCGCCTCCTCCGCGCCGTCTTCCTCCACGGTTACGCCGGCTCTCCACCCCTCCTTCCCGCCGCGCTCGAGGGATCATGGCCGATCCTCGCGTGAGACAGATCAAGATCAAAACCGGCGTAGTGAAGCGGTAAGGGGCCGCAAGCGGCGCACACGTCAGCGCCTCCTCTCCTTCGCCTCATGGCGGCCCGAGAGGCTGGGCGGAGCGCAGGCCTGAGGCGGGCTCCCGGCTCCAGGCCTCACCTGGGGCTCCGCGGCCGGCGGGGCCGGGGCCGGGGCCGGGGCCGGGGCCAGGACGCGGCGGGGACGCGTCAGTGCCAGAGCCCCCGAGCCGGGACACGCCCCTCCCCCTGCCTTTCTCCTCAAGAACCGAACCGTTGGGCGACTAGGGTCGGCGCGGACCCGCCCCTCGGGAGCCCGCGGTGGGGGAGCCCTGGGAGCGGCCGCGAGGGGGGTGGAGGGGCGGCGCCCCGCAGCCGGAGGGGGCGCCGGTTTGGGTCTCCGCGCGGGTCTCCCTGCCCAAGTTGACTGGAGGGAGGCGGATTCAGTCCATTGCCTGCCCTCAGGTGGACACGCAGGCCCCTTCTGAAGTTTAGAGGGGACGCCGAGAGCCCAGCCCTCATCAAAAAATGAGGCCTTGTTGGGGCCCTGTGACCAGGAGAGGCGGGACTCGGAGCCTCTGAGAACTGGGACATGAACTTCCAGTACAGTCCTCAAACTTCTGCGGCCTGACTCTCCCCCGTCGGCTTCCCCGAAGCTCGCCCGGAGCCTGTGGATGCTGTTTAAGTAACTAGCCTGGGCAGGGCAGGCCAGTCCTGTAATTGGCCGTAGCGCTGAGTGCTGTTAGACCCTTCAGTGCTTCTTAGACCTTCACGGTTCAGACCCAGGGACACCAGACTTTTTGATGAGGCATTCCCAGAGAAAAGATAAACAGCCCGCTGAAGTAGCAGCTTATTTTGCAGCAGAAACAAACGTCTACTCCTAGCCTTCTGGCTTCTTGCTCTTTGCCCACTTCTCCTCCCTTTGTTATTGCCACCAGAGGAAGGGCAAGGCAAAAGGAAGGATAAATTCACTTAAATAGGTGCATTGCCTCTGAGGCTTAGCACAGTTTTGCACTGTATTTTCCTAGAAGCTTTACTGTCAAGGCAGTAAGAAGGTAGTATGAGTAGTAGTTAAATGCACAGCCTTTTCTTAGGTGAGACAGCTTGGGTTCAGATCTGGATTCTGCCATTTATTACCTATTGTTGAATACATTACGTTGCACCGTGCCTCGGTTTCCTCATCTGTAAAATGGAGTTAGTACCCACACCTGCTGTGCTGTTCTAACACAGCATGTGGCAAGTAGCCAGTGGCTGGTAAATGTTAACTAATAGTATTGTGTGTGTTCCTGTTTGAGAAGTGAGAAGCTGAGGTTTAGTGAAGTTAAAATGGAAAAACTAAATTTGTGCTACTTAATGGCAAAACAGGGAAACAGAACAGGGAAAAGTTTCCGATCTACAACTAAAGCTACAATGCTCTAAAACAGTATTTTTTTAAATGTGTGAAATAGGAGGAGAACTGACATGTATAATTGAAAGTGTAAATAATTTGCACTATCACTCACCTTCCGTTGTTCATTTTTGCCAGATTTGTTAGGTCGTTTTAGTAAATCTATTTGGCAGAATTACCAGGGTATAATGGAGAGTTCTTTAGGCCAAGAGTCACGAGAAATGATTCCTAGAGGTAGTTTTCGGTTAATTACCTATATCGCCTTGTCATTTCTTATCCTAATGATCCATACTAGTTTGTAAAGTTAGTTCAAGTAGTTATATGCTTATAATACATACTCTAGAGAAAATACACCCATTTAGATAATAAAATCAGTTTTTAGGCTCTCAAAAATTGCCAAATACTTAAGGAAACTGCTTGGAAATAAGGTTTGGTTTTCAGTTTATTTCACTAGTAGAGCATTATCAAACTTTAATTTTGATTCCTTGTACTTCAGTACAAAAAATTTATCATTTTTGTGGAACTCCTTCATAATTTACTTTTTACTTAAAATGTACATATTTACTCAGATTGTTTATAAATTAACGGAAATGTCTATCATGCATTTTTTTCCCATGGATTTTCTAATGAGCTACCCTTTCCTACTGAAAGGTTCTTTTAAAAAAACCTGTAACTTCTGATTGTTCATTACTCATATTTTACCTTGGTAGACAACCATCTAAATCCATAAATGTTGTTCCTGATCTCTCTTTTGTTATTTTTTTGCCAGAAAATTATTTTTCTGTGACTCTTTCCATCTTTTGTCTTAGCGTTCTACTTTTTAAATTCTACATTTTACTTCAGTAAAGAAAAAAGTAGATAATCCAGATACAGCAACATATTAATAATTGGTGGCTGAATGATCATGAGCTTCTTTATGTTCTTCTCTATGTATATTTAAATTTTTCGTAAGGGGTGCCTGGGTGCTCGGTTGGTTAAGTGTCCAACTCTTAATTTTAGCTCAGGTTGTGATCTCATGATTTGTGAGTTCAAGCCCTGCATTGGGCTCCGTGCTGACAGTGCAGAGCCTGCTTGGCATTCTCTCTCACTCCCTCTCTCTGTCCATTCCCTGCTTGCATGCTCTGCTTGCTGTCAAAGTAAATAAACTTAAAAAAAAAAGTCTTAAGAGGTATGCATTTCTCTCTTTAAATTTAGTTTCAAAGACTTGATTAGTTTCATGATTTGGATATGTTCTTGGTTTTGTGAGTAGGATTTGGTTCATTGGTTTCTTTCTTTCCTTTCTTTCTTTTTTAAACTATTTTTGAGAATGTGCGCTTGTGCGCAGGCTGGGGAGGGGTAGAGAGAAGAAGACTGAGGATCTGAAGCGGGCTTTGTGCTGATGGCAGAGAGCCTGGGGCTCAAAGTCACAGACCCTGAGATCATGACCTGAGCCAAAGTTGGAGGCTTAACCTACTGAGCCACCCCGGTGCCCCTGTTCACTGGTTTCTTAAAGCAGTGGTCTAAAAACCATTTTCTTTTCCAGCACCTTTTTCTAGTGAGATGCTTATTGCTCATAGACTCCTTTCTCTTCAGAAATGACAACTTTTAGGGGTGCCTGGGTGGCTCAGTGGGTTGAGTGCCCGGCAGCTCAGGTCATGATCTCAAGGTTGACGAGTTCGAGCCCCGTGTCGGGCTCTGTGCTGACAGCTCAGAGCCTGGAGCCTGCTTCCGAATCTGTGTCTCCCTCTCTCCCTGCCCCTCCCTTGCTCATGCTCTGTCTCAAAAAAAAAAAAAACATTAAAAAAAAAAAAAAAAAGAAATGACAACTTTTATTTGAAAGAAGACATTTAAAGTCTTTCATGTCTCCCAATTACTTCAGTTTTCTCTCCAGGAATTGAGAGCCATTAGAATTATATTCTAGGTATTAGTCCTAGAGTTCAGTTTCGGTGGACTGGCCTAGGGAGGGTGGATCCTTAGTTTAGTGTCTGTAATCAATGTGCTGGATTACTTCAGGTGATCCAAAAGTTCCCTGTAGTGGGTTTTAGGAAGAAATCTGAGTAGGGAGGTGGAATGTTATGAGATTATGGAAATAGGCAATAAGTAGATGGTGGTATTTGGCAACAGAGAGATCAATAAATGAAAAATGTGAGTTTCAGCATGTTGGCCAAATGGTGACGGCAGTCTAGAGATGACAGCCACATTAGGAAACTAGAAGCAAGTTTCAAGGGCATTAGTTTAGCCCTAAGTAAACAAGCAGAACACTCACAGTACCCTAGACCTGAACAAACTTTGTTATCTCTCATGGTAACAAATGGAAAGGTTCTGATTGCCAGAGAGAGATTTTAAAAGAGAGGTTAGATCCCTGTGAACAAGGAAAGAGTCCAGTTACTAGGAATGGCTTGTAAGGTAAGAGTTAGACGGCAATGAGCCTAACTTGGTACTGAACCTCTGACTTGAGGAATCCCTAAATATTCCCTTCCAAGTAACAGGATTGTTTTTCCAGAGCTAATTCTGACTGTGAGAGATGCATGCAGTTTCTTGGAGCAGCAGCAGCCTTTGTTCACATGTGACGCGTTGTTAATGAGTATTAGTTGCTAGGTTTGAGTCTGGCAGGAGCATTTTAAAGGTACAGATTCATGTTTCAGGTGGGTTGCTCGACCTACTGGTATCTGTTATTGGGTCACAGCTAATCTAGCAGCCCTAGCAGGGAGTTACCAGATACCACTCCAATTTTCTTTTTCTCCAGTGCAGAACTGAAAGTTCCCCCTTCCTCTTCCCTTTTCTTGATGTCTTGGTAGCATCGGTTGTCCCAGTTTACCTGGGACTAAGGGGTGTCCAAGATGTAGACCCTTTGGTGCTAATAGTGGGAAAAATCTCAGGCAAACCAGGATGATTTGGATTAGTGCCTCTTGTGTAACTAGCTAACATAGCACTGTTATGTGTGTGCCATGATTTATGTGGAAACTATTTGCTATTACAACTGTGAATCCAGTGTTTTACCTTGCTCAAATTAAAACTTAACTGGGGCACTTGGGTAGCTCAGTCAGTTTAAGCATCTGACTTAGGCTCAGGTCATGATCTTGAGGTTCGTGGGTTTGAGGCCCGCATTGGATTCTGTGCTGACAGCTCAGAGCCTGAAGCCTTCTTCAGATTCTGTGTCTTCCTCTCTCTCTGCCCCTCCTCTGCTCACACTCACTCCCTCTCTCTCTCAAAAATAAATAATAAACATTAAAAATATTTTTTTTAAAAGCCCTTAACTGTGTCCTATAAATAGGACTCCTTGCCAGAGTAGTTTTCTGTATTAATTTAAATTGTTAGTGATTTAGAAAATACTTTAGAAAATGTTAGTGATTTAGAATTGTTAGAATTGTTAGTGATTTAGAAAATACTACTTTCACTAAAGTAGAAGAAAATACAGGCTTGATGTTTTAAATGTTGATATGGTATTTCAGCTCAATGACATGTCTACTGTAAGTTCCCAAATAAGATTTGTGTTTATAAAATAAAATGTTTTTACTAGATTTATGGTAAATTCAAGAAATCCTTCTGCAGAAACAAAATGTTTTCATCCATTTAACATAAAACCTATTTTTGATAAAGTTTGCTAACCTAGCCCACTGGTAAGTGAATTAATTGATTAAAAATAGTTTTTTAAATATATCTTTTTATAACCATTTTGGATTGGTAATGGCCTAAAATCCAGTGTGAACAAAGAATGTTAGGGCATTGGAAATAGCACTGACATTGGCCCATAGTTTTCCTCTGATTAAATGAAAGTGACACCAGTAGATTAGAATGAGACTAGGACAATTCACACTGCAATTGTGTTAGTTTAACTTTAACAATCTTTTAACACTCTTGTTTAAATGTAGCTGACATACCATAATTACAAATCTACAAGCCTTGATTATAGAATTTTACATCATGAATCAGTGGGGAAATTGTATTGATTTTTTTTATATATATATAAAGCAAGCACCTTTCCGAAACTCTGGCGTCTTCCTGAGTTTTATACCTTTACCTCTGATATACAACTGTGTCTAACACATATATACTAGGTACAGCAAACATAAAAACAACATACAAGTTAACTAAAATTTCCATGTTAAATATATATTCATATATAATGTATATAATATATTGACATACATTATGTGTGTATACTGAATATATATATTATACTGACATAAAAGTAAAAAATAGGAATGACACATATTTGCCTAGACATAGATGTAGTTTTCCTCCTCTAGCTCTAGAGAAATATACTTCTTATATTTAAAGTAAAGATGGGTAGAAGTATGGTGGACAATATCTAGGAGAGGTTCAGGACATAGCCCTGTAAATTTCCTGTACGCTTTAGTAGCTTTTTTATCTTCTCTTCTCCCACATCATATCCCCTTTATTTGAGTTAAAGTTAAGTTCAGCTAAAATGGCCAACTTTTTGCCTTGAAGTTTAGCCAACTCCTTTTGGAATCTCTGTAATATATTCAGCTCTCCAAAGCACTGGTCAAAGGCAGTGTCAAAATGGATTGCAGGTGGTCAGCAATCTTCAGGATTGCCACCTTCTGCCAACTACTTGGCAAGCAGTGACTTTCAGGAACTACACAGCTGGCAACCAGATGTCTTTTCAAGTTGGAAAGAGAGAAAGCTAAGGCCACTCATGACTGTGGTTTTCCCAACACAAGCTATATTATTCTATAAGTTGAATGTGGAAATGAAAGATCTTTTGACCTGAGAGAGAGAGAGAGAGAGAGTGAGAGAGTGTATGAATGAATGTATTCTGTCTTCATTGCATTTTTCATTTGGTAGGAAATTTTGAAAACCTGTAGTGAGCAAGGTTGGAAAATTTTGTTAATAATAACTAGTCCACAATAGAAAAAAAAAAGAAAAAAAGAATAACTAATCCACAACCCTTAGAATATAAATGCTTGGGTGGGGGCGGGTGGGCGCCTGGATGGCTCAGTTTTTTGAGCTTCCAACTCTTGATTTCAGCTCAGGTCATGATTCCAGGGTTGTGGGGTTGAGCCCTGTATCAGGCTTGTGTGCTGAGCATGGAACCTACTTGGAATTCTTTCTCTCTCTCTCTCTCTTCCCCTTCCTCCCCCTTCCTCCCCCTTCCCCTCCCTTCCCCTCCCTCCCTCTCCCTCTCCTCCTACCCCCCCCAATTAAAAAAAAATTTTAAGAAAAAGAATATAAATGCTTGGATGTGTGATTTCAGAATTCCATTCCCATAATATATTTACTATTATGATACTGTCTTATTTGCCCAAGTAGACCTGATTTTTTTTTCAATATATGAAATTTATTGTCAAACTGGTTTCCATACAACACCCAGAGCTCATCCCAAAAGGTGCCCTCCTCAATACCCATCACCCACCCTCCCCTCCCTCCCACCCCGCATCAACCCTCAGTTTGTTCTCAGTTTTTAAGAGTCTCTTATGCTTTGGCTCCCTCCCACTCCGATCTCTTTTTTTTTTTTCCTTCCCCTCCCCCATGGGTTTCTGTTAAGTTTCTCAGGATCCACATAAGAGTGAAAACATATGGTATCTGTCTTTGTATGGCTTATTTCACTTAGCATCACACTCTCCAGTTCCATCCACGTTGCTACAAAGGGCCATATTTCGTTCTTTCCCATTGCCATGTAGTACTCCATTGTGTATATAAACCACAATTTCTTTATCCATTCATCAGTTGGTGGACATTTAGGCTCTTTCCATAATTTGGCTATTGTTGAGAGTGCTGCTATAAACATTGGGGTACAAGTGCCCTTATTCATCAGTAATCCTGTATCCCTTGGATAAATTCCTAGCAGTGCTATTGCTGGGTCATAGGGTAGATCTATTTTTAATTTTTTGAGGAACCTCCACACTGCTTTCCAGAGTGGCTGCACCAATTTGCATTCCCACCACCAGTGCAAGAGGGTTCCCGTTTCTCCACATCCTTTCCAGCATCTATAGTCTCCTGATTTGTTCATTTTAGCCACTCTGACTGGCGTGAGGTGATATCTGAGTGTGGTTTTAATTTGTATTTCCCTGATAAGGAGCGACGTTGAGCATCTTTTCATGTGCCTGTTGGCCATCCGGATGTCTTCTTTAGAGAAGTGTCTATTCATGTTTTCTGCCCATTTCTTCACTGGGAGTAGACCTGATTTTTAAATAACATCAATGATATGAATGATTCAGAGATCATTTATTTAGCAGCTTCACTCAGAACCTACATGGCTAATTCACCTGGTATAGTGTTGATACATAATAAATGCTCAACAAAAGTCTTTTCAGTGGACAAATGAATGAATGGAACCTTAGTCTGTAAGGATTTGATGTAATAAGCCGTGGGGAGGTACTGAATCAATTACAGTATGACAGTGTAATAGTTACTCTAGCTATTTATTGTTGCAGTTGGAGTTAAACAAATGGAGTCCCAGGCTCCACTTAATACATGCTACATATGTGACCCTGGGCAAGTTACTTAATCTTTAAAAGCCACAGTTTTCGGGGCACCTGGGTGGCTCAGTCAAGATCCAACTTTGGCTCAGGTCATGATCTCACAGTGTGTGAGTTCTAGCCCCATGTCAGGCTCTGTGCTGATGGCTCAGAGCCTGGAGCCTGCTTCAGATTGTGTGTCTCCCTCTCTCTCTGACCCTTCCCCACTTACACTCTGTCTCTGTCTCTCAAAAATAAATAAACATTTAAAAAATATTTTAAAAACCCACTGTTTTCTTAGCTGAAAAATGGGTTAATGATAGATAATATCTTTCTTACATTGTTAAGAGAATTAAGTAAGGTAATCATATAAAGCATTTGGCCCAAAAGCCTGATTGTTACTAAATATTTAATATGTTAACTGCTGTCATTATTATCATCATCACCATTCTGTAGACATACAAACAATGTGGATAGAGGACGTAAAGATGAATGTTTGCCAATTAGCTGGATAGACTGTGGAACTTGATTTCTTTTAAATTGTGATAATTTGTTTTTTAGTTGTTTGTCATGTTCACTCATAGGCTGCAGAGAGAGAAGGGAGGAATATGAAGCTTGTGTTTTTGAGTCATCTGTAGGACTTTATAATGGTCATCCTTCTATAAAATAGCTGGGGCAGTGATGTTCTACTTCCCCCAAAATCTGTTTATATCAGTGACCTTGTTTTTTAACAGTTTAAAAAATACTGTCACTATTATTAACACAATATAACAAGGCCAATTTCACTCTTAACTGCACTTTTGTAAAGTTTATTATAGGGAAGAGTAGTCAAGGGAGTGAGTTTTTGAGATACCTTATTCTAAAATCTATAAATGACTCGCCACAACTATCAAAATACATTCTTACATGTATTTAAAAACCAGAACATGTATCTTATTAATCATTGAAATCCTTAAGATGAATTGGATGGCACAACAGCTACCCTTTTGGGTTTAGGTAGTGTTCCTTCATGAATCCATGCCTAAATCTTCAGTATACAATTTTAGGTGCCTCATTCAGCCAGTCCCAGTGGTATTTCAGCTTTTAGCTTTGGCGCTCCGGTTATACTTTTTCTTATCCTTGGCAGGACAGCCACATTTGCCACAGATTGACTTCTGAAGGTGGTAGGCCTTAGAGCCGTAGCAGGGTCACAGCTTGTGTGTCTCATTGCTGTGTTTTCCAAATGATGATGTCCCCTCCCTTGTTCTGCAGCTGAGACCAAAGAGCAATGTTCTTACAATTCTAATGCTGACTATAGTTATTTCCAAACCCTCCTTTATCTTTTGTTTTTAACTGAGTTCCCTATTCATTGTTGTTTTCACCTGTGCTAAAGAAGCATCTTAGGGAACCTTATGTGTGTATATGTATACACAGATAATGCTCTGACTCAGAGGTTGTCTGTAAAGGTTATCAGAACAAGGTAAGCATGTACTTTTTGACTGAATGATGCTCAGCTTCTAAATAGTACTAAATGGCATCCTTTTAGTATGGCATCCATTGCCTGAAAAATGTCTACACTCTATGAAACTTTTGAAGACCTCTCATCTACTGAAATGTATTTCCACTTAGGTTACTGGTACAATATTGTATTTTGATATCCCAACCTAGGATGTTAAGTTCTAAGGACTCTGCATTATGTCAAGATATACAAAGATTTTCTTAAGGCTATGTAGTTCTTCTCACCTTTTTAGGGAACAGAGGGGTAGTGTATAATATATTGTTTTTCACAAAGTAGGAATTTAATACATACTTGTCAGTTGAGTTAAGGAATGGACGAAACTAGAGAAGAGGTCAATTATATGAGGGGGAACAGCTCAAGGATCTGAAAACAGAAGTTTCTAACAGTGAGAGACTTTGAGATGAGGAAAGTTCATGAATACTCTAGTTTAACTTCAAGAGCAACAAAACAGCTCTAAGTAATCACAACCCTCACAGGCTTGTCAGGATAGTACTTTTTTTTATTATTATTATTTTTTTTTATTTAAAATTTTTTTTTAAGGTTTTTATTTATTTTTGAGACAGAGTGAGACAGAGCATGAATGGGGAGGGGCAGAGAGAGAGGGAGACACAGAATCGGAAGCAGGCTCCAGGCTCTGAGCCATCAGCCCAGAGCCCAACGCGGGGCTCGAACTCATGGACCGCGAGATCGTGACCTGAGCTGACGTCGGACGCTTAACCGACTGAGCCACCCGGGCGCCCCTGGATAGTACTTTTATTAGAGAAATAAAATAAATACATTTATATCAAGGATTTGTTTAAAAGTTAACACTTTATAGCATTTTTTAAACTATGAAATGGCTATTATAGAAGCCATTGGAGGCTACTATAGAAGAAAAAATTTTTTTAATGTTTATTTTTGAGAGAGAGAGAGTGCAAAGAGGGGAGGGGCAGAGAGTGAGGGAGACACAAAATTCTAAGCAGACTCCAGCCTCTGAGCTGTTAGCCTGACATGGGGCTCGAAATCATGAACCGTGAGATCATGATCTGAGCCGAGGTCAGATGCTTAACCAACTGAGCCACCCAGGTGCCCCAACTATAAAATTTTTAATTATTAATATTCGATCAAGAAAGGTTTTGGGGTGCCTGGGTGCTCAGTTGTGTGTCTGACTCTTGATTTTGGCTCAGGTCATGATCCCAGGAGTGTAGGATCAAGCCCTGCAAAGGGCTGTGCACTGAGCATGGAGCCTGCTTAAGATTCTTTCTCCTTCTGCCCCTCTCTGCAGCTCATGCTCTCTCTCTAAAATAAAGAAAGAAAGATTTTGTAGTTTACCTAGAACTAACTAGAACACTCTCTTTATTCTAATTTAGTAGAGGTAGGTGTGTGTGTTACCTATTAAAATATAAATTAAGAAATTTAACTTTTAAATAGTATAACTATTCATAAATTCATAAATATTCTTACCTATTAAATATGTGTGTGTTACTGCCCATTGTTAGTTTACTTACAAAAATAGGCTCACCCATTCCAGGTTATTTTGATTTTTTTTGTTTTTGTTCTTTTTTAATCTAAGATAAATAGTAGGGATATTGGTAAATTGAAATCTTAGGGGCAATAGGTGGTATTGCAGAGAAACTAAAAATAGCAAGTTTTGGGCTTAGTCCTTAAGGAATGTGTGCTTTTAAGTTATGCAGTGTACATGTATCTGAATATTTATTCTTAGAACTTCAAGTATTACTTTATGTAAATCCCCAGTCTCTAGCTTTACCCTGAGCTTTGGACTCATTTTTGAATGAGGAGCACCTGGGTACCTCAGTCAGTTAAACATCCAACTCTTGATTTTGGCTCAGGTCATGATCTCATGGTCGTGGGATTGAGCCTCATGTCCAGCCCTGGGCTGGCAGCGTGTCTCCCTGAGACATGCTCTCTGTCCCTCTCTTTCTGACTCTCCCCTGCTCACACACTCTCTCTCAAAATAAACCAAGTTAAAAAAAAAAAAGAAAAGAAAAGAAAAAAGAATCTGTGGCCATTAAAAAAAAAAAAGAATGAATGTCTTACTTTAGTATGTTTTTACTCCATCTGACACCAAACTACCTTCTCAAATCTGATGCTCTTCATGTTTTCTTTTATGAAGAAAAATAATTATTTCATGTATACAAACAAATCTAAAGGAAATATAATAAACCTGAAATGAAACACTATAGGCACATTTGAAGTGCCCCTTTCTGAGTCAGTTCCTCTCCCTCTTTGCCTATAAGTAATTTTTATTCTGAAATTTTTTTTTATCATTTCCATGCATATTTTAAACTTTTAATTTATATTGGAGATATATAAGCCATATTATAGTATTGTTCTGTGAACTTAACTTTATATACAAAATATATCTGGAAGGATACACAGGAAATTAGTCATATTGGTTATCTCCTGGAAGGGAAGCTATACAACTGAAGGAAAGACCAGGATGGGGGAAATTCTTATAATTTTAAATCATGTGTTAGCTCTCAAAATATAAATTAAGAGATTTAAAATTGTAAATAGTATATTCATAAATTCATAAATACTCATCTATTAAATATTCCTATTTAACCGTAGAAATCTTACTTGCTTTTTATGCATATTCATGTTTCTGTTTTCGAGACTTACTCATGTTGAAATGTAGCTCTAATTCATTCTCTTGTGTGAATGTACTAGTATGGTTTTTTTTTCATTCTTGTCTTGATGGATATGTAGGGATTTTTTTTCCCACTCAGTGTTTCACTTTTATAAACAATGCTACCATATAATGCTTTATTAAATATAGTTCCTAATACACATGTATAACAGCTAGTGTAAGGCAGAATTTCTCAAGAAGTGGGCCCTGAGTGGATTATAGGTGTACGAAAAGAGCTTTCCTTTAACCTTCAGGATGGCCAGGTGTGGCAAGAATACCATGGGATATATGCGGGAAGAGCCTTTTAGACTGAAGAAATAGTAAATACAAAGGCTTAAAAAAGAGAGCAAGGTTGGTTAGTTTGAGGAGCAACCAAGTGAGATAGAAGAAGAGGGGTAGGAGATACACCAAAAAGTAGGAGGGAGAGCGTACAGTTCTTATGGGGTCTAGTGTGTAAGGACTTGAGTCTCAGATCAAATGGTAACCCCTCTGTAGAAGTTTCCCTGTCTGTCTCCAAAGTTAGTGTTTCCTTGTCTGTGTTCGCAAAGCATTTGTCTGTTATTAGTTTTGGTAAGGTAGTGCTAAACATATATTATCTGTTCATTTCACTAGACTAGTGGTTTCCGAAGTATGGTCCAGGAAGCCCTTGGGGTCTCTGAGACCCTTTCAGTGTGTCTGCAAGATAAGTTATTTTCGTAGTAAAACTGAGACATTGCCTTTTTCACTTTCTTTTGCTCACAGTTGTACAGTGGAGTTTTCCAGGGGCTATATGGTATGTGGTATTGCAATAGACTGAATGCAGAAGATAGGAAAATGTAGATGCTTCTATTAGTACAGACATTTAAAAAATTTGCAAAAATGTGAAACATTTAAGTGAATTAACAAATATATTTAATTTTTTTAATTTTAAAAATATTTTAAAATTTTCTTAGTTTTAATTTCTAATAGAATAAACATTAATAGATATAATTCATATAAATAAAAGCTCCTTGGGGGTCCTGTGATAGTGTAATTTATAATAAGAAATACATGTTTGGTCCCCCTTCCCATTCCTGACACAGAACTCCTAAAACTTTGGAATTTCCTTAGTGAAGAAAGCAACACAGGTCTTTCTCTGTGTTAAGGAGATGACTTTTGAAAAGCCCCTAGGTAACCTGAGGTTGGAGTTTGTTGCCTGGGAACCAACAGTGATTAAAGAGTTGGAACTTTTAGTCCCATCCCCTGACCTCCACGGATAGGAAAGGGGCTGGATGTTGAATCAGTTACCAGTGGCCAGTGAATTTATCTTGCTTTTTTATTTTATATACTTTTATCATTTGTATATTGCTAAGGAATTATATTGTTTAGTTTTTAATTTTTAAGAAAAATATCTTCTGAGACCTAGTATTTTTTACTGTATGTTGGTAAGATTTATCTGTATTTTTACATTTGCAGTACATCTGTTTTGACTGTTGTGTCCTATTAAATTGTGATAATACCACAGTTTATCCATTCTTCTATCAATGGGCATTTGGATTGTTCCCATTACTAACTGTGTTTCTGTGTGTGTTCTTATTCATGTCTTTGGTAATGGTATATGAGAGTTTTTCTTGGGTATTTATCCAGGAATGGAATTGTTGGGTCATGAGGTATATGAATGTTCTACTTGGTTAGGTAATGCTAAACTGTTTTCCAAAGCATTTGTACCATTTTAAAATTTCAGTTGCATTGTATGAGAGTTCCTTTTCTTGATTCATATCCTTTCCAAAACTTTGTAGACTTCTTAATTTTACTCTAATAATACTGTTTTTATTTACTTTTTGTATTGTAGAAAAATTAAGTTATTTGGTTATTTTTTTAAACAAGCATCCCCATAGATAGAGAGTAAAGGAGGTATGAGGTGGCTGCCCCTAGCCAGATACTTAATCACCTCCTTCTCCCTTGTATAGAATAATGTATATGCCTCAGGCAACCCAGGGTTTTTTTTACCTGGAGGAAGGGGAGGTCCTTTGGAAAGTGTCCATTTCTGGGATGCTGCATTCTGTATAGGATACCTTGGGGGCGAGGGGAGACTTGCAGGTGGAGAGGTCTGGGTAATGGGTCCTGAAAACCTGCTTGGTGCTGGGTTGATCAGAAGCTGAGGCTAACGAAGCCCAACAGTATTACTTTTTAAACCATCTTTTCTATGTTACTGTGTTAATTCTTTTGAGTTTTTTTTTTCTAGTTTTATTGAGATATAATTGACATATAACATTGTTTAATCCAAGGTGTACAACATAATTATTTAATATATATATGTGTGTGTGTATAGCAAAATGATTACCACAATAAGTTTAGTTAATATCACTTACCTCACATAATTATAGATTTGTTTTCTTGTGATGAGAGCTTTTTAATATCTACTCTCTTAGCAACTTTCAGATATATAATACAATATTGTTTTGATGGTGACTATATGTAACCATACTGTATATTACATCCTCAGAACTTATTTATAAGTGGGAGTTTTTTTTACCATTTGTCTACCTTTACCTATTTTTGCTCATCCTTAACTCTGGCAACCACCAATCTGTTCTGTATCTCAATGAGTTTGGTTTTTTAGATTCCACATAAAAGTGAGATCATACAGTGTTTGCCTTTCTCTGTCTGGTTTATTTCACTGAGCATAATGCCATCAGTGTCCATCCATGTTGTTGCAGATGGCAGAATTTTCTTCTTTTTGTGGCTGAATAATATTCCATTTTTTATGTATATATACAGTTGACCTTTGAACAGTGTGGAGGTTGGGACACTGCACAGTTGAAAATCCATTTATAACTTTTGATTCCCCCAAAACTTTACTAATAGCCTACTACTGACTGGAATCATTACTGATTCCATGAACAGTCAACTAACACATATTTTGTATGTTATATGTATTATATGTAGTGTTCTTTCAATAACAGGCTAGAGAAAAGAAAATGTTATTTTAAAAATCATAAGAGAAAATACATTTACAGTGCTGTACTGTATCAGTAAAAACCTCGTGTATAAGTGAACCCATGCAGTTCAAACCTTGTGTTTCAAGGGCCAGCTTATGTATAGTACCACATTTTCTTTATCTCTTCATTTGTCACTGGCCACTGAGGTTGTTTCCATGTCTTGGCAATTGTAAATAATGCTGCAGTGAACATGGGAGTACAGATACCTTTTCGAAATAGTGATATCTGTTCATTCTGATACATGATACCTTAAGTTCTTAAGTTTCGCATTTCTAGAGAAGGATTTTAATTTACTGTTGATAACGTTTAATTTTTAACCCATTCCATAAATTTTGTAATTGTCCTCATAGGTTTAAAAATCTAGTAGATGTACATATCCTTAATCTTCTCTACCTGTGGGAACAGGTGTTTGTTTCTATTCATTTATATTTTCTTTTATATATCCTATTGGAATTAGAAAATATATAGGTCTCAAAATAGATATTTTTATTTTCTATATTTATATTACTCTTTTTATTTAAAAAAAATTTTTAATGTTAATTTTTGAGAAAGAGCATGAGTGGGGGAGGGGCAGAGAGAGAGGGAGACGCAGAATCTGAAGCAGGCTCCAGGCTCTGAGCTGTCAGCACAGAGCTTGGCTCAGACACACAAACCTCCAGATCATGACCTGAGCCAAAGTCAATACTTAGCCAAATGAGCCGCCCAAGTGCCCCTATATTACTCTTTTTAAACTGTTGTGGCATTTCTAGTATTAGATTAAATAAAAGTAATGTCAGGAGTCAACTTTGGCTTTTGTTTGTAAAAAGGATAATTCTTATAATGATTTTCTGTCTTATAAATGGGCAGTATTGTACATATACTTTTGGTAACTCTGGATCTTCATTTGTAACATCATGTAGTGAACACTGTGGCTCTTTTCTCAATATCTGTTTTTTCTTTTGAATCTGCCTGCAGTTTCATGTCAGTATCCACCATCCTTATCCACATTCACCTAGCCATGTTGTTTGGGGTAACTGCTTCACCTCCAGCTGTAGTAGTGGGCCTTTGAGTGGTTTTAGCCAATCAGATTCCATTTTCTGATGATGAATTAATTCCAGGTGGACATATAATTTAGGCTGGTCTAAACAAGGTACATTTCAGAACTCTTGCTTAGAATTCTGGCACAGAAGTATTCCGTGGCTGGCAGCCTTCCTTTAGCACTGGAGAATCTGGCTTTGAGAGGAAGCTTGTGTTATGGATGGCAGAGTGAAGATACAGAGGGAAATTTCTCGATGATGTTAACTGCTGAATCTGACAACCTTGAAGCAGATCCTCCCCTGGATTTTAGTTATACAAGTCAAAAAATTCGTATAGTGTTTAAATCCCTTGAATTGAAATAATGTTACTCGCAATAGAGTAGTAATTGAGATCCTTACTCTGATTTTTATATTATATTATTTTATATTATATATTATATTTTTATATTATACCTATGTATCATGAGTAATTCCCCTTTACTGGAACTGGCTAGAGATTGCCTTCTCTTCTTTCTTTATTTTTGTTTGTTTTGTTTTGTTTTTGTTTTTGTTTTTGTAAATTCTGTTGTTTGGGCTCAACTTTGGCCAGTTTCCCTCCATTTTCAGTGTCCTATATTGAGGTCTTATTCTCTGTGTAAGAGGTAGGGAAGAACACTGTCTTCCTTCATCTCTCAACTCTTTTTGTGCAGTTCAGTGCTATTCTTTTTTTTTTTTTTTTTTTTTTTTTTTTTGAGAGAGAGCGCAAGTGCTAGTGGGGGAGGAGCAGAGAGAGAGAGGGGGACAGAGGATCGAAGCAGCCTCTGTGCTGAAGCAAACACCAGACAGCCTGATGAGGGGCTGAAGCTCAGGAACCATGAGATTATGACCTGAGCTGAAGTCAAACACTTAACCTTCTGAGGCCACCCAGGTGTCCCAGTTCAGTGCTATTCTTTGGTTAGGAGGGAATGGAAGAGAGAAGAGGAAGAAGAGGAAATGTCAGATAACCTATCTTGCCTTGAAATTCCAATAACCCTTGTTCTTACAGACTCTGCCCTTGCTTCTATTCCATTTGCTCATCCTACCTCCTATAAGGTAAAAGAGTCACCACTTCTCTGGCAAACACTGTAATGAATTAGGAGGCATTCTTGGTATCCAAGTTGAAATTCTGATTTTTTTATTAGAAAGAACCATACATGGTATTCATAGTATTCTGTCAAAAGTGTTTCATGCACATTGAATACTTACATACTTTAATAGGCTTTTATGGGACAACTTAACAAAACTTAACACCAAGTAATACCATTTTTCCTATGAAAAATATGTCTACTGAGATCTCTAGCAACCTGATTATAATAAACATCTTTACAGTATAACTGAGGCCCTAATTGGAGAATGCTTGCATTATACTGTGTTGATAACTTGGTTTCGTGTTTACTGTAAATTTTTTTCTGTCTCTTGCTTTCATGTAATATTATCAGCTGTTTATGTGTCTCTTACTATTCCTGCTTCTAATAACTTCTCTTTACTTCTGTCACAATTCCTTTTGCTACTGCAAATCTGTTTTAGGGGAACTCAGACTGTTTTCACTGATTTCTGGGTAGTGATATGAAAATTAGGAGTGTCAGAAGTCTGCTCTCTAATTATTGCTTTACTTGGACTAGACTTTCTTTCTCTGGCTAGTGTTGTACATGAATCTCCCCTAGGATATAAGCTCCATGAAGGCAGGGACACATTCTCCAGAGGTCTGGTACAAAAAAGACTCTTGGTAAATACTGTCAAATGAACCAGTTACTCTCTGTGACATTAAGTTTCTTGAAAACAATAACTGTATCTTACCCTTCATCTCCCTTTAAAATATTTTAAAATACATTAGAACAGTTTTTTGAACAATTTTCAGTATAGACATGGTATAAAACTCCAAAGGCACAAAAAGATACTCAGTGAAATATGTGTCTGCTGTCCTTGTGTACTAGCCACCCAGTTTTGCCCTCTTGGACCCAACTTCATTATTCATTTTTTAAAAATTATTTTTACATTTTTATTTATTTTGGGGGTGGGGTGGGGCAGAGAGACGGGGAGACAGGGTCCGAAGCAGGCTCTGCGTTGAGCACAGAGAGCCCGATGTGGGGCTTGAACTCAGAGGCTGCAAGATCATTACTTGAGTCGAAGTCAGATGCCCAACTGACTGAGCCACCCAGGTGCCCCTCATTACTCATTTTTGTGTATGTGTGTATCCTTCTAGTGATATTTTGTGCTTGCAAAAGTATCTACATTTATGTCTTTAAAAACATAGGTTTTGAAAAACAATTTGCCTGCCCCCACCCTCAACAGAAACAGAAAAGAGAGGTAGATAATTTGTTCAGGATTACTCAGCTAATTATTGGTAGAGCCAGAGCTGGAAAACTTTTTGAAATTACTACATTACACTCTAATCAGAATGACTTTTCTATGCTAAACTGTTAAAAAAAATTTTAGATTTTATTCAGTTTGGTCCTTGAAGATTCAGTTTTATCATTTGAATTTCAGTTTTTAAACAATAAATTTGTGATATGTAAAGAATAATTTTTGGTTATCCTAGAACTAAATTAATTGAACAAACAGGCAGTTTTACTTTGTGAACATTAATTTTGTATTCATTTCTATGTTGGTGTTCTTACTTAGGAGAACACGTGAATTGTTTTGGTTTCTGAGAAGACTGATCTTGATTTCTCCCTGCTGGAGAAATTTTGGAGAATATTCATATTGTTGAAAATTTTAAGATGGAAAAAGATTAAGTATACAGATGTGCTGAGCAATTTAAATCTTGAACAGAGTCCTAAAAGAAAACATTTTTCAAATACCTAACATTCGAAACCCTAAAATCCAAAGGGAAAAAAAATCTAAACTTTATGTTTCAAAACATAATTGTCAAATTATTGCATTATTGCCAAAGAACCTTTCTGGCCAGATAGACTTAAGAAGAAGCAGAAAAAACTTTAAAAGACCAATAGCACCTTGCTAGCACATTGCTAATAAGGACTAATAGGTACTTAAACTGATGAAAGTGATTCAGACAACAACATATTAACCCCCTACTGTGCCATGTTTTAAGCTGTTAATAGACATTAGCCTTTTAAAGAAAGACTAACACTTTATATTCGTTTTCTAAGCTTTTGATACATTAGTGAACTGTTAGAGCCACTTGCTATATTTGAATCGTATTGCTCAGTGCATTTTCCAGAATACTTTTGAGAATAGCTAACTACTCTGAAAGTTTAGATTCTATGTGTCTTTGACTTCTTGATGTAACTAAGAAATAACTTTATGTTACATTTTGATTACTTTAACTATTTTTTGTAGAAGTTCTATGAGAGGAATAAATGCTGATAATATTTTTCATTGACAGAGAATATTAGATATAGGGAAAATGATTATTCTTAGGGTTTTTTTTATTTTTTAAATTTACATATTAAGGCCAGAATTTTTTCAAAAAATTTCCAGTAGTATTATGTTTGTGAAATTATAAATGTTATGTATAATTGGTTAATTTCCATAAATACATCTAATTCCTAAATATGTGGCCTCTAAATGTATGTATGTATATATGAGAAGAGAGGATTTTAAAAGTGTAATTTGCTTTAAAATGTAAACAAACTTTAATGCTGACCTCTTACAAATTAGAATCGTAACTTAAATTGTTGTTTGGTTATGATGCTTTTATAGCTGTCTGTAGAGATTAATAAATAGTTTTTGGATGTTTTATGTTTGGTGTTTCACAGTAATTTCAGTATAAAGCTAATAGAGATTTCTTGTGGTTTTTAGAATAATTTTGTCTTAAACTGCATGAAATGTTGAAGAATCTATTGACTGTATTAAATAATGTTGTAATGCATGTGATTTGGATATATTAATTTACAAAAAATTGAGGGCTTTGATAATTCTTTAAAGTAAAAACAGAAGCAGAGTGCCTAATTTGTTATACAGATGGTACATTTTTTTTGTGATGACAGAAATGAATGAGACATACACAAAGTGCATTTCTCTTATTTCTCATGCCTATTCAAAACCAAGGGGAAAAAATGAAGTAAAATATTTAATTGAGATTGCCTTCTATAGTTTGTGGACTTATTATCATGCCTACCAAGTTAATATTTGAAGAGTAGGTTTAGGCCTAGGAATTGAGTTCTTTATTGAAGGTAGTATTGGGGCATAACTTTTTGCTAGCATGTCTTTTGATTAAGACCAAGTTATACCAGTTGATCTTCCTTATCCTGGATAGATGTTTTCTATGAAGTTAAAATAAGATAAATCCCTTTTCCATATTATTTTAGTATCAAATTCTCCAATTTAATATCCCACTTAGCTGGAGGGTTGTTTTTTTTTTTTTTTAACTTATAAGATTTTTCTTTAAGTTTGTATTTCTATTCTGAGAGACAACACGAGTGGGAGAGGGGCAGAGAGAGAGAGAGAGAGAGAGAATCCCAAGCAGACTCCACACTGTCAGTACAGAGCCCAAAGCAGGGCTTGAACCCACGAAACAGTGAGATTGTGACCTCAGCTGAAACCAAAAGTTGCATGCTTAACCAGCTAAGCCACGCAGGCGCCCCTAGTTTTGTTTCATAAATTAGAAATAAACAGCAAACAAGTATTAAAAAAAATTTTTTTTAATGTTTATTCATTTTTGAGGGACAGAGAGCATGCAAGCTGGAGAGGGGCAGAGAGAGAGAGGGAGATAACAGAATCTGAAGCAGGCTCCAGGCTCTGAGCTGTCAGCACAGAGCCCAACGTGGAGCTCAAACTCATGAACCGTGAGATCATGACCTGAGCTGAAGTCAGATGCTTAACCCACTGAGCCACCCAGGCCCCCCGAAACAGTGAACAAGTCTTGAATGGCAAGTTTGAGACATTTCTAAAGACTGAAATTCCCTACTGAGAACCAAATGGGTGAAAACTGTTCATTCTTCATATGCAGGTTTTACTACAGTTAGAACAGAGGTAATCAGTAAATTTGGAGACATCAACAATCATTGCTTTCCCCAGCAGCAAGCATACAGAGGTTCATCTTCCTTTTAGTTTTAAATGGGTACCACAGCCCTTGAAAATCCATGTGTTTCTTTCCATGGGAAAAATATTTTCCAGTAAGCAGAGTTGAACAGTTTTGGTGAGGGGAGATAAAAGATACTGACTTTTATCTGTGATTGGTACCACCCTGGTAGCTGCTGCTGCTCCTGCTGCTACTACCACTGCCAATCTGTACTGTGATAAAGTTTCCCAGGCCTGAGGATTCCTTCATTGGATTTATCTTAACATTGCTGAACAGTTACTATGTATAAGGTGCTATGCCAAATACTGACTACTGTTCACTCGAACTTTGTTACTGAATTTTTGTCAAAATCGACCCATACACCGTCACCAATTCTTAGTTGAAAGAGCGTTCGTAAGTGCTGTGTAACACATAACATGTAATATCCTAACCTAACATTCCATAACATCAGATGTTCAGATATACTCATTGTGAAAATTTAAACTAGTGTCTTCCTTATTTGATGGTAAAATTGTGAAGTTAGTGATACTTCACTTATAATACAGCGTTACTGCTTAGATAAACAGATAAAATAAGTTTGTACCTAAGTTATATTAATTTTAGTAGTAAACACAGATTTGGGTTCCTAATAAATGTTACAGCATTGTTTTGAATTTCAAATAAATACAAGTACTATTTTGAAATCAGCAAGTGATGAGAAAAATGTTATAAAGGCAGGCATATGTTGCTTATATAATTAATTGACTTGCTGAATACTAATGTTTTCTGCTTCTAAAATTTCTTCTTACTACCTCCTGCCCCCCACCTTTAGCTTCTTTTTGCTTATTTTGGCAACATAAAAAGGTGTGGGAATAGCAATGTTAGTTGATACATTGTAGCTTGTACTATGTGCCATCCATTACCTAAGCATTTCATGTGCGTTTCATTTGACCTTCACAGTTCTTATGTGAAGTAGCTGCAGTGAGCTCTATTTTACAGATGAAATTGAGTTTAAGTAATTTGCCCCGTCCAAAAAAAAAAAAAAAAAAAAAAAAAACAGGAAGTGGGTAGACCCAGGGTGAGAGCACCTGTTGAGTGATCCCAGTGCACTGACTATATACCTTTTTATACCTTGACAAATTTATCAAAGGGATAAGACTAACTAGGTTATTAGGTATAGATAGATAAATCACATATTCTGTGCTGTAGGAGCTTGTGGTGTTAAAGAAAGATGAATAGCATCTAATTAAAGACAGAATGCTTTGTGAGCTCAGATGAGGTTATGCCAAACTGCCTCTAGGGCAGGGTTATTCAGCCTTGGCACTTTTGATTTTTTGGTCTGTATACTTATTTATTGGGGGTTGGGGAAGGTTGTCTTTTACATTGTGAGGTTTTTAGCAGTACCCCTAGTCTCTACCCATTTGATGCCAGTAGCACCTCCCCACCCCAAACACACACACTTGCAACAAACCAGAATTGTCTCCCAACATTGTCAAATGCTTCCTTGGGAGATAGGGAATAAAATTGCCCCTGTTGAGAACCACAACTCTAGAATTAGAGAAGGCTTATCACATGTGACATTTGAGCAGAATCTTGAGGCCAAATGAAAGTCACATTCTAGATAGAACTATATGTATAAAAACAGGGAGTTGTGAATTGGTATATTACATATGGGAGTCAATAAGATGTTTGTGATGGCTGCAGTGTTTATGGTGTGGAGACCGAAGAGTTAGTAAGAGATAAGTTAATAACATAAATTAGGACCCAGTCTTGTATGTCGTACTAAGAAGTATGTAGATTTATTTTCTACAAGTATGAGGGAGCCACCATAGATGTAGGTAAGTGACAATCTGAATGACCTACACAGTATTTAATTGTCTCTTTGCTTCTTTGTATCTTCTACTAGAGAAGTTCTTTCAGGAACAGAGACCATCACTCTTAGTCACCATCATATCCCTAGTGCCTACCAGGATACTTTGCACAACCTCATGAAGTAGGAAACACAAAAATAGGGAATTGATAGTTGTGAAAATTCGTAGAAGAAGTTGTGGTGGCCATGAGAATGGAACTTGAAGAACTCTGTATGCAGAGAGTGTAATTAAGCATGGGTCCCAGCTACTGGACCATGAAATCTGATGCTCTGTTTTTCCCAGCGCCTTGCTTCCCACGACCTGATGTCAGCCAGTCGTATACAGGCCTTTTCCTGGATGACATGAGATTCCCCTAATGACTTTGGCCTGAGGATTCCCTAGCGGCCTTGCCAAACCTTCCACCTCCCTTCTCATTTTTCTCTCTCCTGTGTGTTTGCAGTGATAAAATCCTTGCAAGTTTAATACCGTGTTGGTGTCTGCTTCTCCAAGGACCTGGCTAACACAGAAATTAAGTGACTTTCAAAGAGGTACACAGATAGTAAGCAGCAGAATGAGTTCTGCAATCTAGAGTTTAAGTCTCTTAGTATATACCTCTAACCATAAAGAGTAAAAGGCAGTAACTTTTGACTCTGACACTTATTTCTCCTAGCCAGTCTTTTGAGTCTAATGGTGTGATAAAATATCATAATTCTGTAGTTGATTATCAAATCTTTAAGAATCCCTGATAGTTATTCCAGATTTTAGCCCAACTAAAAATTTTCTGGCTATTTTTTGTCATGTTGGTAGATAATGATGTGCAATTGGAGAAAATACAATAGACAATGTATGTTTTGTTAAGAAATGTGTTAAGAAATCTTGTCAGATGGCCAAATTTGCAAAACAATTATTATTTTCTTTGATTTTTTTTACTTATTATTGTCACCACTACTAGTAATTGACTTTCTTCTCTGGGTCTTTTTCCTCACAGAAACAAAATTTTGTTTGTGTTTCCATTCATTTACTAGGATTCTAGCTATCACACACAAGGACAAAATAAGGAACAGAATAGCATTGAGATTGGATGCTGGACAGTTGTCAGACTTATTCACCATGTTGGTGACTGACTTATTCCTGAATACCATTTTCACAGCTCATAACCTTCAGAATTATATTTCAGCAAAATTAAAATTATATTATGTGAACATTTTAGGGGGTATTTACTGAGAGTTAAGTCCTCAAATGTTAAATCCTCAAATGTATGCTGTATTCTCTTGGAGACTATTGACATATAAGGAAAAATCATTGAAGGCCTTTCACAAAAATAACTTAGCTTTTTCTTTTTTTTTAGAATATGAAATGTTGAACTTAGCTAATTTTTAATTAGAGATCTCAGAAATATGAAGCAGTGTTCAGTAAGTAGAATAAGTATTAAGAATTTTCCATACTGATAAAATCTACACTGATGGCCAATAAGGTAGAGAGAAGAAGGGGAGGGATGAGGGAGAGACAAGTAGCAGATAGATACGTAAGATAATAGAAAGGAGAAGTAAAGGATAGAAAAAAGGAGTAAATCTTATATGGGCTATGGGCTTCAGCTAACATTTTACTTCGTCTGCCCATTAAAGGACTGAGCTTAAGAGTGCCAAAAACATGCTTAATTCTCCTTGCAGTCTCCAGAATCCACGTTGGTACCTTGAACTTAGTAGTTATTCAAGAAGCCTTTAATTCATAGGTGAGTAACTGGCTAATGAATCCTTGCCCACAGTTGTTCAGACATCTGAATCCTTAATTGTTAGAGTGCTCTGATTGGAATAACAAGAGTCACCTCTCAGAGTAGAAAGTATTCCTTGAAATAATATATCAGCAACAGCCTGAGGGGTAGATTAAGCCAGGGGCCAAATCTAGGCTCAAACCAATTTCCCTACTCTGTTTTGGGGCTTGGTAAATACATCAATCTCTGTTCAGACCTTTTCTAAATATGCAGCTTCCTCTGACTAGAACATTCCCCAACATACTGCTCTGAATAATAGTGACTAGTCCTTAATTTTTATGTCTCTTCTTGATCATTACTTCTTTCCTGAAGTCTTCCCTCGCTAATGGAGGAATCACATACTCTTTGTATGTGTCCCATGCACTATCAAACCTGTAGACTTACTTGCAGTCTGCGTTACTTCCCTTATTCTTCCTCTTAGAATCAAAGATCTGAACCTTTCTTATCTAAAACCAGCATTCTACCTGTGTTCAGAATCCCATCTCCTTGCCCTGGATATTTGTTTCTTTCTTTCCATTTTTCTTTTTTTTTTTTTTTTTTTTAAGTTTATTTTAAGAGAGAGAGAGCGAGCTTGCATGCGCACAAGTGGGGGAGAGGTAGAGAGAGGGAGAGACAGAATCCCAAGCAGGCCCCATACTGTCATTGTGGAGCCCAACGTGAGACTTGAACTCACAAACTGCAAGATCATGACCTGAGCTGAGATCAAGGAGTCCAATGCTTAACCAACTGAGCCATCCAGGCATCCCTGTTTCTTCTCTTTTGTATGTCTTTAATCTCTTTAGCAGTTTCTTTCCAGTAGTATTCAAGCATGCTGAAGTCACTAACATCTTAAAGAATCAACAACATAAACCTTTGTGTCATTTCCCTTCCTAGGATCCATACTTGTCAAAAGCTGTGTCTGTATTCACAGGCTCCACACTGCCACCTCCCAGTCACTTCTTAACCCACTGTAGTTTGAGGGTTTTTTTGCCTTACCAACAGCAATGAAACAAAGGTCACCCATAATATTTAATAGTCTTTATCTTGATTTACTAGCAGCAATTGACAGAATTGCCCTCCCCCTCCTTCTTAAAAGGCTTTTAATTCTGTTTTCTTTCTTTGGTTACAGTGATACTGCAGTCCTCTGGTTTTCCTTCTACCTCCTTTCCCCTCCTCAATTCTACTTTTGGTTTCTTCTTCCTTTGTTATTTATGCAACAGATTACTGAGCTACTAATATTTGATGGGATATTGAGTGATAGGGATGTAATGGTGAATAAAACAGTTGTAAACGTTCTCATCACACACAAGAACTTATCACAAGAAAAAAATGTAACTATGGTTATAGATGTTAATTAGACTTATTGTGGTGATCATTTTGCAATATATAAAAATATTGAATCATTATGTTATACACCTGAAATGGACATATTTCAGTTACACCTCAATTTAAAAAAAGATGTCATTCTTGCAGTAATGCAGCTTACCCTGTCTTAAATATTCTCTGAGGTCTACCTGGGGCTCCTTTTCCCTTTTCACTTTGTAAATATTCAGTGAGCAGCCTCATCCATTCCTCTGACTTCAGTTGTTTATAACTCCCACATGTGTATCCTCAGCCCAGATCTTTTTCTTGAACTCCAGGTCTGGTTACCTCTGGACATTTCTGCTTAATGTCATAGAGACACTTCAAATGTAAGGTGATCTAAAAGGTACTACAGTACTCTCCCCGCCACCCCCCTCGTATCCGTGATTTTCTCGCTTTTCACAGTTTCAGCTCCTCATAGTCAGTTGTGGTCTGGAAGCCGATCATCCTTCTGACACATGATTAGGTCAGTAGTAGCCTAACCCTACGTTATAGTGCCTACATCATTCACCTCATTCACATCATTCATCTCATCACGTAAGCATTTTATCGTCTCACAGCATCACAGGAAGTGAGTCCAGTACTGTACACCAGCATAGTCCAATAAGATATTTTGAGAGACCACATTCACAACTTTTATTACAGTATATTGTTATTCTATTTTATTGTTGTTACTGATATCTTGTTGTGCCTAATTTGTAAATTATATTTTGTCATACGTATGTATGTTTAGGAAAAAACATATATAAGGTTCTGTACTACCTTCATCCACTAGGGGTCTTGCAACTTATCCCCCACAGACAAGGAGGAACAACTGTGTAGTTTTATATTTTCCCTCCCTCTCCCACACTCTTCCTCCCGGGCTCCTTATGCCAGGCAGTGGTACTACCATACCACCATCTGCCCAGTTACCTTTGGCTGCTCCCTCTCCTTAGTCTTCCCACATCTATCAGATGCACTCTGGTTAAAATAATTTTCACTTTAACCTCCCTCTCAATTCCCCCAGCTACCACCCTTGAATAGGCCACCATTGTCTTTCTCCTGGATTGCTGTACACTCCCCTTGTTGCCTGGCCCTTGCCATTTCCCTTACTATTACATTCTCCAAATTGCAGTCATAGGCATCTTTTTTAACTAAAAAATGATTATGCCCCTCACCTGATATGATTGTCTAATATATTTAGGAAGAGTCCATATTCTTTAGTATGACCTGATAAAATTTTATGCTGTCTCCACCACCTCCCCGCCCTGCTCTATTGGTTAGCTTTATCTCTTACTACTCTTCTCCACTCTCATGAACCAGCCTTACTTAATTCTCAAACCAACTTTCCATTTTCTATCACACTTAAGAACCTTTTGTAGCTTTTTAGTACCTAGAATGCTACATCCTGCCACATACCATTTCCCTCTTCTTTACTCTGCTAATTCTTATTCATCAAATCCTAACTTAAGATCACTTTCTGGGGAAAGCTTTCCCTAATAGCCCTCCTTCAACTCCCATTTAATTTGGCTCTGCTTTAAAAGACAAAATAAATATTCTCCCCAAAAGATTAGTGTATTTTCCTGAAAGAGTTGTGGTTACAGAATATATTTTAGATTTTATTTTATGTTTATTTATTTTTTACATTTTCAATTTTAAAGGTGGCATTCTCATCTTGATAACTGTCTTTCTGGTTGTAAATTTCTTTATTATTATTATTATCTTTAAGGCCCCCAGGGAGCTCTTCAGTTGCTACTGTATTTCAAAAGTAGAAAAATGTGAGATGAGTACTTGACTAGTAATTAAAAAAGATATTTTTTCCCTAAACTGATGGTTTTTTTATGTTTATTTATTTATTTTGAGAGAGAGAAAGAAAGAGAGCACAAGCAGGGGAGGGGCAGAGAGAGAGAGGGAGAGAGAGAATCCCAAGCAGGCTCCATTCCATACTCAGTGTCGAACCCATGGCAGAGCTTAATCTCAGGACCATGAGATGATGACCTGAGCCAAAATCAAGAGTTGGACACTTAACTGACTGAGCCACCCAGGTGCCTCAAAAAAGATATTTCTTTTTTTTAAATGTTTATTTATTTTTGAGAGAGAGAAAGAGAAAGAGTATGTGAGAGTGGGGGGCAGAGAGAGAGGGAACAGAGGATCCAAAGTGGGCTCTGCACTGACAGCAGCGAGCCTAATATGGAGCTTGAATTCACAAACCCTGAGGTCATGACCTGAGCCAAAGTTGGATGCTTAACTGACTGAGCTACTCAGGTGCCTCAAAAAAGATATTTCTTTCTTTTTAATGTTTATTTATTTTTGAGAGAGAGAAAGAGAAAGAGTATGTGAGAGTGGGGGGCAGAGAGAGAGGGAACAGAGGATCCAAAGTGGGCTCTGCACTGACAGCAGCGAGCCTAATATGGAGCTTGAATTCACAAACCCTGAGGTCATGACCTGAGCCAAAGTTGGATGCTTAACTGACTGAGACACCCAGGTTCCCCAAAAGATATTTCTAAGGGAAGAATTAAAGTATCACTTCTTCGTGGTCTTGTTAACATTGCAGGTAACTTCAAACATATATGTATGTGTGTATATGTATATATACATATACACACACACAGGTGTGTGTGTGTGTGTGTGTGTGTGTGTGTGTGTGTGTGTGTAATCTCTTTCTGTAGAGAGACATTGCCATTGGGCCTTTTACACTGAAATAGTGGTCTCAGTAGTACATTTCCCTGGGGAGGTTGGGCAGGGAGAAAAAGTGATCCAACCAAGATGACTAGCCTTCTCTGTGAAGTAGTGTATTTCAAACTTTTCTGATCTAACCCAGATTTAGAAATATATTTTATTTTACATCATGACATTGTGTGTGTGTGTGTGTGTGTATGACTGAAACAAAAGTTTAATGAAATATTCCCATTTTAACCACTTATGATGCACTCTTTTATTTCCAGTTCCATTCTATTTTCTTTCATTAAAACGACAATGATCATGACCCACTAAATTGATTTCGGGAGTCATGGGATTATTACAATCCTGACTAATGAGTTACAACCAGCCATTTGGAAACACTCCTATAGAAGTAGCTGATAACTAGAATCTATTTTCAGACTAGCCAGTTCAACAAGCAGAATCACAGCCAAATGGGAGCCCTTGGTATAGGAAGGATATGACTAACAGTGACTGAGTCCCTCTTAAGTATGATGCAGCATTGGACCAGGAACTATACTTACTTTGTATTCACTACCATATTGTAGAGCAGTTAGTCTTCATGTTTTACATGAGGAAACTGAGATGGAGAGAGGCAGGTAGTCCCTTAAGACCATATAAAGAGCAAAGGTCAGAACTAAGATTTGAACTTATGCAAGTTAATCTGCCTAAATGCTCTCAAAGCCTGTGCATTTGCACCATATCCCTGTGTCTCTAAGTAAGTAACATTGCAATATACATGCTAAACTTGGAAAGGAATTAGTGACATTTAGGTGCCTTCAAAATTTTATAGTGGAAAATAACAATAAAAAGCCCCATTAAATGTGAGTTGAGACAGGCATAAACATTGACAAACAGTTAAATAGTGATAGATTATATTGGCTTTCCAGAGAGCTTAAGTTCTTCATGCCTCTGCTCATCCAAGAGGTAGAGGTAATATCCTTAAGGCTGAGATATATGGGCTTTTCTTGTTGGTAAGGTAAATGAAATGTTCAGAGGCTTTACTACTGCACCAGAGCAGATAATAAGGCAATTAGAACTGTTAAATTGATGAAACACCAGACTGGGATGAATTATGTCATGAATTGCAAAGAAACAAGAAATTTTACAGCAACTTTTGAGACTAAAGATGAAAGATACCTCAGTAAAATGAAGGGAAATTGATAGTTAAGTTTAAAGTGCTAGATTTACTGACCTGAGAAACCCAACTAAGCATTTTAGGGCCAGTTTCAGAATATTATTTATCAGCTTTGTAAATAAATAGAAAAAAATTGTCAGTTTATGCTGATAGTTTAATTTCTTCTATTAATAAAATGAATTTAAGATGTGTTTCTTCTCTCCGTTTTTTTGAGCCTGCAACACACCCCAGGAATCATCTCATCCAACCTCCTGGTTTTACATATATTGAACCTGAGACCCAGAGAAATTAAGCAGCTTATCCAGGATCACATTACAGAGTCAAGAATTAGAACTTGAACCCAGATCACCTGGTTCCATTGGCTTAACTTTTATTTCACCTGATTAGGAACATTGATAAAATGACGTTGTATATAAGCTGATTTATGGAATACTGTTGTTAAAATTCTCACCACAGAAATAATCCCACTGCTAACAAATAATGCTCTGTTTGCCAAAAATATCTGAAAAAAATGATCACTGGAAATAGGCTAGCTTTTCATTTTTCATTAAGGAATGGACAGCCTGCTTTGTTTGTTTTAACAAATGCATTGGGTCATAGTTTCAGTCTAAGAATCATCTGCAAATATTATTAACCACACCTAGGAGACAGAGTTCTTCTGGTAGATTCCTTAGCAATATGAGCCTTTTCATATTTATGTCAAAAACTTCAGGAGTGGCTATTAACTGTTGGTTTAAACAAACAGGAAAATGATTCAATTATAAGATATGTCTTCCTTTAGAAACTTTTTGGGATGTTACTTTCATGTTTCCAAAAGTCCTTTCTAGGTTCCAGAAACCATGTATACATATACCTTTAGTTTATGCAGGTACAACTAAATTCCTTTGTTTATTTACTAAGTGTTAGATCTTGAGTATCCATCCTCTATATGATTTTTAATGTGACTACACAGAATGACTATTAATTGAGATACTATTTGTACAAGCAGCTCAACTATAAAGCATTATATAGACATATATTTATCAAGATACACCTATTTAGGTCACAGTTATTTGGAGAAGAAATCACTTTAAGAGCATTAAATTTCTGCTGGGTGAGATGAGGAAAGCTTCTTAGAGGAGATGATATTTGAGGCAGTTCTTGAGTGAGTACTAGAGAAAGTAGGGATAGGTAGGAGATGAGGAGGCATTTCCTCTTATCAAAAGAAATAAGATGAAAATCTCCAAAGCTCATTTAGAAAATGAATAGGACGTATTTGGGACACAGCATGGATATTATAACAGGAGTGTAGAAAGAATGAAGTATATAATGAAAATGTACCCCGAGGGCCTTTTGAGAAATTTGGAATTCTATAGATATTGTTTTTGTTTGATAATTTAAGGAAAGCATGGGAATTCTGGTGACAGTTTGAAAGCTGCATTGTGGAGGTAGAGAACAGTACTTTCCTAATGTCTCATAGTTTTGTTTTGTTTTTTTTTCCAGCTAGGTTAGAATTTAGAATCAGGGACTATGATGGACTGTGGACCTCTGATGGAATATTGTCTAATAAAGGGCTATGTAGTAAGAGGTTGCACCAAGTTTATTTAAAATAAATGAATTTCTCTTTAGAGAATTTCTTTCAGTGGAAATTATTTTAGACAGAAAAAACAAGCAGGGTAGAGGGGCAGAGGGGCAGGGGGCGGGGGGAGAGGAGAGAGAAAGAGAATCTTTAGCAGGCTCCACGCTCGGCACAGAGCCAGACACAGAACTCAATTCCATGACCCTGGGATCATGACCTAAGCCAAAACCAAGAGTCCGATGCTCAACTGATTGAGCCAGTCTGGTGCCCCTATTTTGTTTTGTTTTTAATGCAAACCTATGAGTAAAGCATATGAAACTGGCCTTTGCATGTTTGCCACCAGCTAATGACTCCATTTAGAATGCATGTAAAGTATGTGCAAAAGAATTGAAGAGTGAGCAATAAACCTATAAGTATGTGAAGGACAAATTAAGCCAAATAAATTGAATGCTCTTAGTGTGTTTACTTTTTAATAAAGTAGAATTATAAAATTAGTACTCAATGGAGGGAAGCTAGTATCTAATTTTCACTAAAATGGTGGATACTATTTTAGGAAAATTAAATTCAAGGTAGTTGTAAATATGGACTAAAAATTAGCAGTTGAATGATGCCTAAGGTAATGATGGCACCATATTGAATGGAGGGCAGTGCTCTGCATGGTGCCATAGGTGTTATGTTAAATACAGTTTTATTTAAGTCATATTAATTACCTGGAAGAAGACATGCAAGAAAATCCACAAAGGATGCAAAATTTAGATTGTAATTAGGACAGAGAACTGAAAAGAGCTAGAGTGATAAAGCATGCCTATGTAGGTAGATGAGCACAATGAAATTTCCTTAGAAAAATTAATTCCCTTGAGGGGAAAATGGAGCAGATTAAATGCTTTAAAAATGGTTTGCTTCTAATTTGGCATTTGCCAATCTGAGTAATCATTGAGTACCCCAATTAACAGCCTGTCTGTCCATGTTGTAATTTTTTGTATGTATCTGGTATATCAGTAAGCCAAAATCTCTTCATAACATGTAAAACCTAGATATATGATTTCATAGAATGTAGATGCCCATTTGTTTAACAGAAAATTTTTAAGATTGAGAGAAATTCTGAAACAGGAAATTATAAATCACTCTTTGTGGAGACGCTGTAGCTCTAGAAAATATTTTTAGTAGTGTCCCAAGACACTACTTGGGAAGACATTTTTATTTTTTCTTCAGAAATACTTTAAGGAGACGTGAATAGACACTTTTCTAAATAAGACATTCAGATGGCCAACAGACACATGAAAAGATGCTCAACGTCACTCCTCATCAGGGAAAAGCAAATCAAAACCACACTGAGATACCACCTTACGCCAGTCAGAGTGGCTAAAATGAACAAATCAGGAGACTATAGATGCTGGAGAAGATGTGGAGAAACAGGAACCCTCTTGCACTGTTGGTGGGAATGCAAACTGGTGCAGCCACTCTGGAAAACAGTGTGGAGGTTCCTCAGAAAATTAAAAATAGTTCTAACGTATGACCCAGCAATAGCACTGTTAGGAATTTACCCAAGGGATATAGGAGTGCTGATGCATAGGGGCCCTTGTACCCCAATGTTTATAGCAGCACTTTCAACAACAGCCAAATTATGGAAAGAACTTAAATGTCCATCAACTGACGAATGGATAAAGAAGATGTGGTTTATATACACAATGGAATACTACTTGGCAATGAGAAAGAATGAAATCTGGCCATTTGTAGCAACGTGGATGGAACTGGAGGGTATTACGCTAAGTGAAATGAGCCATACAGAGAACGACAGATACTATATGTTTTCACTCATGTGTGGGTCCTGAGAAACTTAACAGAAGACCATGGGGGAGGGGAAGGGGAAAAAAAAGTTACAGAGAGGGAAGGAGGCAAACTATAAGAGACTCTTAAATACTGAAAACAAACAGGGTTGATGGGGGCTGGGGGAGAGGGAAAAGTGGGTGATGGGCATTGAGGAGGGCACCTGTTGGGATGAGTACTGGGTGTTGTATGGAAACCAATTTGACAATAAATTAATATGAAAAAATAAAAATAAAAAATAAATAAAAATAAAAAATACTTTAAGGAGAAAAGATTGTAATGTTTCCCCATCTTGAATGTTAAATTAATGAGACTCTACCTAGAAATGACGTCTCAAGTCTTCTAACAAACAAAACCAAAATTGTTAACTGTCTTTCACTTTACTGTTAAATTAAAATACTATATTTTGTGGAAAGTGTTTTCTTGTGTACATAAAACCTGGAAACCATAAAGGTAAGATTGATAACTTGACTATATAAACATAAAATTTCTCTAGGGGAATAGAGCCAAAAAGAAGAAAAATCAAAGACAAACGACATATTAGGAAAAGTATTTACCAACTACATGACAGATAAAGGATGAAGATCTAGAATATACAAAGAGTTCCTATAAATTAAGAAAGAGCTGAGTATAAACAAAATCTGCACATAAAGAATGAAGTAGGATTGGATGACATGTGAAATAATAATAGCACTATGAACCATGTACAGTTGTAAGCAGTTTACAGATATTAACCCATTTAATTCTCCCAGCTACATTATTGGCAGATATTCTTCCTATCTTTGCTTTACAGTTGAGGAAACAGGTATCAAGAGTTTAAGTAACTTTGAACTGGTAGAACTGGCATTCAAATTCAAACAGCCTTGCTCTAGACTCTATACCATTAATGGCTATATCTCACTAATAATCACAGAAATGCACAATAACATTATTGGTCATTTATAATATTGGCTTAAATGGAAATACCAGTACCAAGTGTTGATTAAAGAAATGGACTCTCACTGTTGGTGGAAATGTCAATTGGTACCTTCTTTGTTGAGGTCAATTTGACGGTTTATATCGTTAAGTAAAATGTACATACCCTTGACCTAGAAATACTATGCTAAGATTTTCATCTGGACAGGATATGCAGAGAAGGGTATAGATGTAAGTACAATGATGTTCATCTCACTGTTTATAATAATATTGAAGAATTGAAAATAATAGAAATATTCATTGATAGGATATTGCTTAAAGTGTGCTGCATGCAGTCCATGAAATACTGTATAGTCATTAAAAAATACTTGGTGTAGGGCTGTATGCATTGCCATGGGAAGACTTTTACAACCTATTGAGTGAGACTAGACTGAGATCACCATGACAGAAGGTATAGTAGTTATTTTGTTCGTTGTCCACTGCTTGGCACATTGTAAGCATGTGGCAACTACTGGGTGGTTGGAAGGGAGGAAGACAGAGGATATGGTATAGTGTAATGATTCTAAGATATGACACTGGAAGCTTTCTGTTCTTGTACTCTCTTAGTAACAGCACATCACTTGAATAGAAGTCCTTTAAAGCACTGGTGTTTCACAAATATTTCTGTAAAAAGAACAGTTTTGCTTGCATTCACATATGTATTAGTTTTCTAGGGTTTTCATGACAAAAGTACCACAAACTGTGTGACCAAATAAACTAAAACTTACTCTCTCACACTTCTGGAGCCTGGAAGTCTGAAATCAAGGTGCCTCGAAGGTCATGCTCCTCCCTTCAAAGGCTCTAGAGTAGAATCCTTTCATGCTTTGTCTAGTCTCTGACAGGGTTGCCAACAATCTTTGTTTGGCATTCCTTGGCTTTTGGTAGTTTAACTCCAGTCTCTGCCTCTGTCTGCCTTTTTCCTTGTGTGTCTCCTCTATGAAAGACACCAGCCATTGGATTTAGGGCCTGCCCCAATCCAGTATGACCTCATCTCAATGAATTATATGTACAAAGAACCTGTTTCCAAATAAGATCACATTCTGAGGTCCTGGGTGGACATGAATTTTGGGCAACACTGTACAACCCACTACATCATCTCAGCTGAATATAGCCCTAAGGACAGACCCTTTCTGAATATCCAAGCTATCAAGTCTTACTTTTAAAAAAATACCAAAAATTATTTCAATTTAACTATTCAGACTGGAAATATTTATAAATTATTTTATATGCTACTGTCAGTACTTAAGAAAACACTGAAGTATTACCCAAGAAATTGGAAAGATTTAATTTCAAAGGATAAAATAAAATCAACATTTAATAGATCATAAAAGAGAACCACAAAGATGTGTGAAAGAGAATGGGTCCTACTCTTTTTTTTTTTTTTTTTTTTTTTGAGAATGGGTCCTAGGCTATTAACTGACTATTGTCTTTTGTACAAAGAGAGTGTGGTGGTAAGTGTTAACAGGAAGGAAATTTGGTCAACAGTGAAAGCAGAAAATAAGGAAAGTCACAAATCCGTCAGGTTTGTCCAGCTAAGCATTGTCTAGGAGACAGGGGCTTTTCAAGTATTCTTTTACTGTTTGTTAGACCACTCTTGTCTCTTTTAAGGAAGACAGTAGTTTTTGAACTTTGCTTTTTAGCATTGGAACTTATTTCCTCTAAAAGGAATCTTACATAGGTTGCAAGCATATAAAACAACAAAAAAAACAGCCTCTGAGATACCTCCTTAGAATGCTAATGCTCCAGAAAGACTGAAAAGTACTTAAGTTATAAAATATTTTATTTATCAGATTCTCCTTTTTCTGGCTCCATACTCACCAATCAACTTTCTGTTAAGGCTTTGGATTGTCGCATAGGTCTGCCTATCGTGAGAGAATGGGCTGTCCTTTTGGAAAAGAGTTTTCTAGGGCCACTAACGGTTGTGGTCCTCTTTGTATATTAATTAATTGGCATTTTAGCATTATACATTAGCCTCATTAATCAACGCTATTCTGCCCTTAGAACATGATTCCATTTTTAGGGGGCTGACAAAATAAATTTTGAGCCTAAGAATCAGAATGTTGACTGTGATTAATTGACCAGGGAAGGAAAGGGTTTTTAGTGAGGCCCTTCAGTAGACTACCTCCTGATCTCTCCAAGTGGAACACAACCGGATGTAGTCATCGGCTCCATGAATCTCAGTTTTTTGTCATTTGCATTTCCCTTAAAATTTTCTTCGTTATTAAGCAGAGCATGTCAACTTCATTTAACCTTTAAAGAAAATACTCCCGATTTATCACTGTCCTTTATTATAAATAAGGTAAAACCCCCTTAGGAATTATCAAGTTGTTGAGGCTTTATATTCTATATGAAGTGCATATAGAATATAAAGTTGATAAGTTGATCAATCTTAGTTGATAAGGTTCTTTCTTGTCCCTAGTCATATTTTCGTCATTGCTTCTTTGATCAGCATGCCTGTCTACAGCACTAGTTTTCCCCCTCTCTAATCTATTAGCTTAAAACACAATAAACCCAATTTATAGAATTATAAATTTATAAGAAACTAAATTCATTTATATAATTGTGCTTAAAGAATTACTGCTCTCAGTGAAGACATGAAGATATCTCCTATAAATCCTAAGTATAAACTTTAGTGTAAAATTTGACCTTTCGTTTAGCTCTTCTGCGGGGTTTTTTGTTTTTTTTTTTCAGTTATTTTTCTTGATCATTCTGTTTCATTTAGGTAAAGGTGCATGCTTACTTACATTACAGATAGTAGATAGTAGATTACAGTTTTGAAATGCATAATTCTGATAAAAAAAAACCTCTTGATTTCTTCTGCCTTTTCTTCAGTATTTACACCAGAAACATGGTTTTAGTGGAAAAAATAACTCATATGAAACAGCTATCTTACTCAGGAGGGTTGTTAGGTTTGAGTTCTTAAAAGTAAATTGTAAGCTTGAAAGTACCTTGCTGAATTTTTTTTTCATATTTTCCTCCAGAATCTTCAAACTACAAGCCCTACCTGATTAACCATACCCAACTCCATTTTAACTTTGCTCAGTTATCAGCATGAATATTTTTCTATTTTTTTTACTTAAGTTTTTAAAAATTGTTTTCATTTTTGTGTATTTTTTACTTATATTTTAAGTCTCATAAGGTCATTATCCTGTCTTTTGTTTCTTTTACTCTTTCTTTTTAATGAACTTACTAGCATTTAAGTACTTCCTATTTGGCTGAGTTAGACTTGTTAGTTTGTATTGGGCTCTACTGATTCTGAGTATTTTCTTTTTGAGAAACTTGATTATTTTTTTCACGTTCTTGTCTTTTTAATCTGGGGAAAAAGAGCTAGAGTTTTTGGATTTTAAAAATGTTCCTGTAGGGGCGCCTGGGTGGCGCAGTCGGTTAAGCGTCCGACTTCAGCCAGGTCACGATCTCGCGGTCCGTGAGTTCGAGCCCCGCGTCAGGCTCTGGGCTGATGGCTCGGAGCCTGGAGCCTGTTTCCGATTCTGTGTCTCCCTCTCTCTCTGCCCCTCCCCTGTTGATGCTCTGTCTCTCTCTGTCCCAAAAATAAATAAAAAAACGTTGAAAAAAAAATTAAAAAAAAAAATGTTCCTGTAAATGTCAAGTAAAAGGAATGCTTTTATTCTGTAAAATGGATTTAGACTGACAATACCGCATTTACTTGAGAAAACGATATAATTGCTTTTCTGTGTATACTTTTTATAGTATTGCTGTGGTGCTCATGCCCCATGAGCTTCTTTAAAAAGTAGACAATACTGTTCTGTTAAAACATGGTACATTACTATATAGGTTTACACATACGTGATTATGATATCAGTTGCCACTCCACTATGTTCTTTCAAGAAGCAAGAATTCTGAACTGAAAATTGAGCAGTCTGGATTTGATTTCTACTTACAATACTAAATTCTCCAGAAGGTTGAAGGGTTCCTTCCAGCATCATTCATTTTGATGTAAAAGTTTGTTTTAACTTTTTGAATCATGAAACTTGTTAACTTCAGAGAGGTATGTCATTTGAAATAGATAATTGAGATTTCAAATAACGGCAGA